>NC_092675.1:10756467-11060061 GCF_964355755.1 Antedon mediterranea
CGCTATGAAGTGTCATTCAACATGAATTTTACGTGCGAGAGTACCATTTCCAGCCATCTATGTTGTCAATTACCAAAAATAGCCTCGCAACATT
Source organism: Antedon mediterranea (assembly GCF_964355755.1). NCBI lineage: Eukaryota > Metazoa > Echinodermata > Crinoidea > Comatulida > Antedonidae > Antedon > Antedon mediterranea. Next base: position 10,756,562 of record NC_092675.1, read on the forward strand.
GTTATGAAAAATCAATTTGCTAATGCAATTAATGAAATCCACAAGATTATGCATAAACGAACATCCGTAATGAGTGTTAGTGTGTTAACCGCGGTCCACTTTGTGTTTAATGCATTACACAGAGTAATATAATTTAATAATAATAATGTCATTGCAGCTACACCTATGTATTACTATGTAGTATTTTTACCGAACCATAAAATTATGTTGATACAGTATTATGTATATTTGGTGTAAAAATAAAGAGCAAGTATATTAGCAGCATGGATCTAAGTTTTTGTTATGCATCTAGAATCATGACATATTTGTAATGACACTTGGACCATACTATTTGTGTAGCTTAGATGTCATACAAGTACCGCGGCATGGATAGCAAAGACATGTGCAAGAAAGTCCTGCTGATCAGAACTTACTGAGCAGAAGGGCCGGTTTTTATATTCACACATTAGTAATTCTCTACAGACTTTGGATGCTTCAGGTAGTAACCAGACTGGCCTCAACATAGGACTACTGTAAATTACAGTTCAACCAAAACCTTCGAGTGAAGTCAAATAATCATTACACCAAATTCGCATACACATTATTGTAGTGACACAGCATTAAGACACAAAAAAAATAAATACTTTTCCGCTGAAATCTTATGTAGGAGAATTTTACAGTACAGACACTCTCGGAGTGCCGTTCTAGTTATTAAGAGTTATTGTCTGTAAGAATTAAAGAAATATAAAAAATAGTGGCAGACTAAAAAAAATGGATTTCTTTCAAATTTTGCACATGGTTATATATGTGTTGAGAGAAATCAAATATGAAGTATTTTTTATTTCACACATATATTTCCATGGCAACGAGCAAATTGGTGTTTTTGAATAATTTTTTCTTTTTTTAAGGTTTTTTAAAATTGATATTGGTATTACTTTGATGAACGATATTTTTGTTTTGTTGATTTAATTATAAAAAATAATTAGTGCATAATAACAATGCATTGTGTACCGGTTTCATATTTTTTTAAAATTTTGATTTCATACTTTACCATTTATTTAAAAAGGGGTGTTTTTCAGTTTTTATTAATTGTTAAAAACAACTAAACTTTACTTCACCATAATGCCCAAATCTGGGGCGGATCCAGGGGGGGGGGGGTCCACGGGGTCCGGACCCCCCCCTAAATTTTAAGGGTGCCCTTTTTTTAGAGGTTCAATATTTTATTCGTGTGACATATTTGTGTGTATATTAGTATGCACAGAGTAGGCTACACTAACCCCAAAAATAAAAGCAAAAATTTATCACAATGCGCGCGATGTTAAGTTACGGCGGCCGATCAAAGAGCATCGTGGTGGTGACGCGTAATGATCTCTACTTAAACTTCTAAAAATAGATCGTTTCACATACTACAGAGGGCGCATGTAAACTTCAAGATGCCTCGTAAGGAGAGAAAGGGAGAAAGCGCAAACAGCAAGATTTGGCAGAACAAGCCAAACATTGTGTCAAACTAGCTAGGTGGCTGGTTGTTACATACTAGTAATAATGATGATCAGCTAGATACCTCTGGACCACCTATTTTTTTACCCGCCGTCGCTGAAGTCTGTAATAATGATCAGCAAGGCCTAGATACCTCAAGCTCTGGACCACCTACTTTTTTACCCGCCGCCGCCGACGAGGTCTGTCTCCTCCTTTACCTCTCTAGGCCCCCCAGACGCACACTGGGTTAACAAATGTATTGTAAATAATGTTAAATGTTCGTGGTGGTAATACACTACTTGAAAACTTATAAAGTTTTACCGTATACTTTACGACGGGTATTGTCTGAATTCTTAATTTTGTGTTTATCAAATTAGAAACGGAGAAACTGCTCATTTAAATCAAATAAATTCAGTAATCAACATGAAAACAATGTCAAATGATAAAAGATTACATGCATCATCAATTGATAATAATAATGAATTATTATCATTTATGACCATATCGGAAGTACGTTCATCTGGGACTTCCCCCGACGTTTGCATTGAACGCAACAAAAAAGATGTATCTATTGTTAGTCGCCGCATCTTAGGCTTAGGCTATGCTCACTTTGCTGTTTGCTAGCTAGCGCGCTAATAAAGTGTCATTTCCGGCGAACTAGAAAGGTGCCATTTATCATAGATTTTGCGTGCGAGAGTACCATTTCCGGCCATCTAAGTGTGTCCTGTAACAAAATTCGCTTCGCCACAACCCCCACCATGGGGGGGGGGGGGGGCTGTGGCTCAAATACTCAATATCTGATGTGCCCTTTTTATCGACGGACCCCCCCCCCCCCTCTCAAAAATGTCTGGATCCGCCCCAGCAAAGTGGTGTATTTTTTAAGCTGATTTATTACAAATAGGTAGTTCTAATGTTTAATAAGTGATTTCTAAAATAAAATACTGGGGTTATTTAAAAATCTACAAGCAGTGTTGCCAGAAACATAGGCATTTTTGTTTAAAAAAACATGGTAAATTATTAAAAACATTTTATTTTCTTTGATTATCTGATTTTAAACCCATTGGTCAGAACAATTGTTAATGTTTTATATAAATCTAGTTGTGTTGTGTGAAAAAAAAACCAATATTTTTAATTATAGATTCTGTAATTTGCAGTTTTAATGTAATTTTATAGGTTATATCCTCTGGAAATTAAATAATATAAATTATCAGATCGTTGTGAATTTTAATCTTTGCAACAGATTACTCCTCTCTTATTTTGAAGCTCCTCTTTAATTTTTGTTACTTCTTCTATTTGCTAACCTAAGCAGATCCCACATGCCCATCAACTACCACTTCCGACTCCCCACACAACACAACACAACACCCCCCCCCCCCCCCCCACTTTCAAAAGCATGTTTGTTCTTCCTATCGAATTAGTGCATTTGGTACGTCCCGTAAGGGGCCACCTCTCGTAAGCGGCTGCGGCCACTCTTTTACTAAAAATTAATTTTTTGTATGGTAAATTACCTTCCGTAAGCGGCCACCCGAAAAATGTGATACTTAGTGCATGGAGCTATGAATTAGAGGTACATGTTTATTCTAGTTTTTTATATATTAGCTTTATTTCAAAGCGGTTTTAAAAACATTTCTGTGAAGAGATGAGAAAACTACACAGATTTTGACCGACCATTTTTCATATGATAAAAGCTTTTAAAATGTGTCTGAAAATGATAAATAATACTAAACCACCTGATTATAAACAATAATACAATTAGCTGGAAAATTGAGAGGCTCGTTGCGTTAAGAACACTGAAAAATATCGTGCATAGCCATAATACGTGATTTTGGCCCTTTATCGGCAGAACCTCCCGTAATCGGTCACTTTTCCAGGTCCCGAGGGTGGAAGGATCAACTGTATTTTAAAAAACAATTATTCTTTGTTACACCTAGAAACAGGTTCTGAGATAACATAAATAATACATTTTGACATAATTTGACCCACAAATGACCCTTTCACAAGATCAGACTTTTTCTGTGATTTTTGGGATTCAGTAGATACGTAAATTTGGGAAAAATTAGTAAAGCTATGTAATCAATTGTTTGTAGTCATGAAACCCCGTAATAACAAAATTGTACTTAGTTACGCATAGAAAGAGTTGCTAAAATACACTATAGGTAAAATGTTGATGTCAATTGACCTCAATGTAAAATGTAATTATATTTTTTTCATGAAAACCCCATATTTTATTTATATATAGAAACAGGTTTAAGATAGCACTAAAGGTCAATTTTTTACCTTTATTCAGATTTGTCAAGACTTTTTTCTGAGATTATTAGGATTCAGTATTTAAAGTCACTTGTATATAAACCAAATGGGGAGGTGCAGCAGCCACTTCAAGACATGAGGCACTTGCGCTACCTGTTTTACTGAAAAATATACTTGAACTACCATTTACCAAAATCCAGTGTTCTATAAAAAGACGGCAGAAACAAGGCCACGCCAGAGAGGGCGCAACATTTGTACTGGTTCCCAGCATGATCTGCGCATGGCCAAAGAGACCGTTCATGGGAAAAATCACGAACGTGTTTTGAAAGTTTATCGCGCATCGCGGGGTGCATGACGACGATCATCAAGAGTGGTCACAGTTGAATGGTTTTGTCCTAGGCTGGATGTTTCGTGTTCTTCTGCTGATGCGAAAAGGTATTCCGCGATGGGCATCCAGTATGCTAAAATACCTGCAAAATTTGGCGATAATTCGTGACATTTTGACACGGGTGGGCGGGCTAGGGACTTAAACTACTAATTTCACCCTGTCATTTCCCACACTTGTGCTACCAACTCTTCATATTTTCCCACACTTGTGCTACCAGGCCCTCGAAAATATACCCGTAAATGCGGCACCTCCCCGTATGGAAATATTTAAGAGTGACCCCCCCGGGCAGTTACTATAGTAAAATGTTGAACTCATTTGACCTCAAAATGAATGAATTTCCAAGGTCAAGTTTGTCATCACTTTATGGCTATGTTCAGACCCATGGCGTTAGACCGTTTTAGCGTACAACGTTACTAGCAAGGTCACGTTACAAACCGCAGAGAAAAAAACGAGGTGTTCAGACCCATAGCGGCGTACAATTATCGTTACAACGGAAGTACGTCATTCAGGTTGTTTCTAGTTGCATATTCATGTGCTCTTACCCACGTGTTTTCATCATTATTTCCACTGTAATAGGCCTAGATCTCAGCCCTACAATTATGACAAAATTTGCCGTAAATAAAACATACCTCAGCATTTATTTAAGAAAAATATAGTAAAGCCAAATTTCTGTTTCTATTGTTTTTATTTTGTAGTAAAAAACATTTTCCCCAGGCTCTGGGGCAGGCCTCCTAATGAGGAAGAAAAAATTGATTGTGATTAGTCTATCCAGTCCAGTCAAAGATATATATTCTTTGGTCCAGTCGGTTGAAAATAACCCTTAACTTGCTATTAATAAAAGGGACACAGCTCCCCTTGTTTGTTTACTGAATTTTTTAGGAGTTAGGGGGTTTTCAGCATTAAACTTGTCCAGTCTAGTCTGCATTGTATGAATGAGTGACTTGATGTCCCACGCTAGTTTTTAGCTTGAATGAAATGCGTGAATGGCTCTAGGCCCTAAAAGCGGTTGGGATCGTAGTCCCTATGTTTAAATACAAGGTGCATGTATTTATGTCATTTGTTAGAAAATATAATGGTAATCAGTTGATAGTAGTTTGTAGCCTTTGTAACAGTTGTATTTGTAGTGTAGTTAGGCCTTATTTATTCTGGCCTTTTTGTTATTGAAATCCATCTCATTTTGACGATACAAGATGTCAGCCTAGGTCAAACCTTGTTTCGCGTCATAACAGGAAACGTTCTGATTGGATACATCGTTGACTTACAGTAGCGTCGTACGCTAAAACGGTACTATCAACCGTTTTCTACTACAACGCTACAACCGTTGTACGACGCGTTGTACGCTAATCCCCAACTGTTCAGACACACATTCTTTTAGCGTCGTACGCTAAAACGGTCTAACGCCATGGGTCTGAACAGGGCCTATGATTATTAGAATGCAGTAGAAGTCAAATTGAGAAAAAGTACAATGCAATCAATTCTTTGTATTCATAAAAACGTCATTTTTTTCCCGTTTTTTTTTTAAATTTCTTTCCTTAGTTACACATAGAAATGGTTGCTAAGGTAAAACTATAGGTGAAAAATTAAATTTGTTGACAATTTTTATGAACTACTGTATATTTCGGTGTATAAGTCGCACCTGTGTATAAGAAGCACCCCCTAACTGAGAGTAAAATATCGGTATTTTTTATATCGTCGATGTATAAGACGCACCTTATATTTCATCAAAACAATGTTTTTTTTAAATTGTAATCAATATCATTGTAATAATATATTTTGTTATATCTACAACGGCGTCCTTTAGTTTTTTCTTACCTAGGCTCGGCCGGGCCCAGCCTCAACAAGTTGTTTCTAGCTTGTTATTCATGAGTTTCGCACCCGCAGCGCAACATCGAGTGCATGACCGTGTGTGTAACACGCACGTGTGTGGGCTAGCCTCGCTCGATCATTTCGAGAGGGCGCACGTTTTCACGGACAATCATTCGTATTCGATTAGTATCAATGTATCCGAGAAGTGTGTACGCTAGGTCCATGCTATAATCACCTGGAGAATATACTAGTCGAATACCGTACAAAATGTGGCCGCCAAGAAGGGCTTGTACGGCGGTCGGCGATCGTGCGTATAACTTATAAATAAATACTATTCCAATCGTAAACGTTTACAAATGAAATTTTATCGGAGCGCCTAAACAGCTCCATAATAAACAAATCTTTTCATCATAATAATTTAGTATAACATCACGCTAAAATGCCTTGAAAACTAGGCAGAAGCAGGTTGCCGTTACGTTAGTACACTGTAGCTAGGCCTAGCCTACTCAGGCCTAGCCAACGAGGTGACGATATGTACACTCTGTGTGGTGAGGCATTTATGTTCGGTGTATAAGACGCACCTTTAATTTAAAGGTCACATTTGCATGTCAAAAGTGCGACTTATACACCGAAATATACGGTATCTTGTAAATTTTGATAAAACATTAATAGTTGAACTAAAGTGGGGACTTGTCCTGTTTGCGTGTTTTTTTTTTCCAGGACGAACGTGGGCAGAAGACTGAAGTCATGAATAATTCATTACCTTAATTATTTTCTACTAGATGGCACGCTCGCTTCGCTCGCGTACCATCTAGGTCGTGCCCACAGATGGTTCTCGAATACACAGTATTTCCAGCGAGAAAAAAATGGAGATTTCAAATGTACGTACCGCAGGACTATAATACATTGTCGTTTACAGAAACGAATAAATATACACAATGATTTATGTAGTCAACCAAAATTAGCACCCTGAGAATTACTTCCGAGAGAGAAACAAAATGAGTCAAATTTTTTTATTTGGACTCATTTAAACAAACCCAATTTGTGTTTTGTATGTAACATTAAGGGTTGAGGGATGGTGGAAGAAGATAGGTACAAAGAGGAAACATTTTAAAATATATTCTTATCCACTCAGTAACGAAATATTGTTTTTAATGTTTTATAGGCCTATAAATAATATACCACTAAATACAGTAAAACATTTACGATTTAATACGGTACTTTGTTAAAACTCTCACTGTCATAGTCGATTGAAATAGTAAAGTACATGTAACGATACACCACTACGACGTTTATATATTTTTAAATTAATTAATACAAACGTTGAGAAGCAACTGTCAGTAATAACGTTTATTTATTTGTATATTATATGTTTATAATCTAACAGTAGGGCCTACCCACACTCACAGTAATAAAGTTTATTTGTATATATTTTTATATTACATCTAACAGTACCAACACTCACAGTAAGAAATTTGCGATTCAAGTTGCGATCAAAAGTGGTTAATACCTTAACAGTATTGTACAGCATTGCAATACTATTTATGTTTATTCTCCAAGGGGGCCCATAAATCTAAATCTATACCTGTATGGTTAAACCAAATAATTTGGAATGTTCCATTCATCACAAATCAATACATTTGTAAAAACGTATATTAAATGTATCAAAATAGTATTTTTTAAAGAAAATCGGCCTGTCTTCAACATTATGATGCTGTACTCGAACTGTTCAACCGGTTTTCAGCTATTAAAAACAATTATCGTAGGAGGAGATAGGAAAATGCGAAGCCTCCTCGCATTTTTGTGGCGGGTATTTTTCAAGATGGACATCCATTAGACAGTGTATACCACGATCGGAAAACACCCCTATTTGGGGCAAATCGTTGAACCTAAATTCGTTTTAATCGTCAATAACTAATTATCTAACTTAATTTAATTAGTAAACAGGGTTACATCAGGTGGTTAAAATCAGTACCGAAAGTACGAACCAACTTTATATACCATCGAGTAAAAATTCTAGAAATAAGGCGCGATTTACCGAATTTTGCCCTTACGTAAATTTATATATAAATTATAAAGAATTGAAAGATAGCTGATCTACTTCCTAAATATACTAAACCTAACCCTCTAAATAATCTCTCTCAACTATTAAAAAAAATATGTTCATGAAAGAGCTCGAACCGAGGGCTTCAGCGTAATAGGTTAAAGCCTGGACCACTAGACCAAACATTTCGGTTGGCAAACGTTGTTTACACTAATTATTTAATCTCTCTGCATTCTTATACAGCGCCCTCTATAATGTTCCCTATTACGTCATAATTAATTATGAATTATTCATGATTTCTGCCCACGTTCGTCCTGGAAAAAAAAATTACGCGTCCTGTTTTGCATTCTGACCCCTTTTGACCTCAAATGACCTATTTAGAAGTTCAGATTTTTTGGGACGTCTTTCTGTATCTCTTTACAAAAAATAGATGTCAAAATTTAAAAAAAAAACCTGGAGGCAATTATTTCAAAGTTTAACATTAGTTTCCATCAACTAATATTTCAATGCAAAATACTGTTTTTCTGGCAATTAATTGAAATAAACCTGGCAACACATTCTTGTATTTTATCTAAACTATTCGTATGACTCTAGTAGCATTATGACATTATATATATTTTATTATTGGATTAGCCATATTTAAATTTTGATTCATGTGTTTTGTTTGTTGTTATTTTGATTGTATTTTTTTGTATTTTCTGTATTTTCCTGGCAAAACAAAATCTATGTACAAAATTTACCCCAGTTTTTTTTTCGTGATTATTGTTGAAAAACCTATTGACTATCAAATTACAAAACCTCATTGATATAAAAACACCACTTTGGAAGTTATAGGTACGTTTATGAGGTATACTTTTATAAAAAAAAATATTTTTTAAAAACACCCCTTTTTAAAATAATGGTATCAACCAAACTCCATTTTGTAAATTTTTTTTTTCTACATTAAATGGAACTCAATACTTGGTTGTTTACACTGATATAAACAAAAACTGTATACTGTAAGTATTTTTGTTTAAAATAAGTATACAAGTTTGTACTTTTTCATTATAGAAAATCTGTGAAAAATGGCAAAAACATCAACATTTGGGTAATTGACCGTTGTCATGGCAACGAAAGCTAAAAATTAAAATGAATGTTGTAGATATGCTTTTTACTCGGGGTACCCGAGTCTAGGACTTACTCATTTTCTCCTCTTCCTCCATCTGGACACTATTGAGTAAAAAGTGCGATTTTTAAAGTACTACTCCTCCCTTATTAGTTGTAGTATTGAGCTGGGATTTGGCATGAATATACTACAGGGACATGTCCTAAAATCTATAGAGCCGGATTGTTAAATTTCAAACCGGATGCAGCCATATGACGTCTCGAAGATGGTACCATATAGCCGTATTTGGTAGGTTATTGATGTGTATGTGACGTCACATCCCGTCTTATGACGTCATTACAGCTTCATTTGCTGTACCCCGAGTATCGCAGATTCGTGCTTTTTTGTTAATTAATTTGTTTAATTAAGAAGCCACAATGTGTGACACACCACACAGCGTAAGGTAGTTATATGCGGCTTCTTGGCGTAGTGGTTATCACGTTTGCTTAACACGCAGAAGGTACCTGGTTCGAGCCCGGGCGAAACCTTTTTTTTTCTAATTTTATGGTGAAAAGTACTGTATACGCAATATGATAATTATACACAGTATATCTTATTTTTATTATTTTTTTAAATAACTATTTTGTGTAATCGGTAATTATCACTTTTACACATGTTTCTTTTGCTTTGTGCTTATTACCATATTTATTCTGTAATGTAAATGGATTAACAAACTTTGTGTAACCCACATTTTTAGTGCAAGAGGTTTCGTAGTGTAGTGGTTGTCAAGTCTGCTTAACACGCAGAAGGTCCCGGTTCGAGCCCTGGCGAAACCTATTTTTCTTTATCTTTATGGTGAAATATACTGTATACGTAATATGATATAGAGTATATCTCGTTTTATTACTCGGGGTACCTGAGTCTAGGACTCTTTCATCTTTTCCTCTTCTTCTACTATCCAGACACTATTGAGCAAAAAGTGCGATTTATAAAGTACTACTCCTCCCTTATTCGTTGTAGTATTGAGCTCGGATTTAGCATGAATATACTACAGGGACATGTCCTCAAAGCTATAGAGCCGGATTTTTTAATTTCAAACCGGATGCAGCCATATCACGTCTCGAAGATGGTACCGTATAGCCGTATTTGGTAGCGCGGTTATTGATGTGTATGTGACGTTACATCCGGTCTTATGACGTCATTACAGCTTCTTTCACTGTACCCCGAGTATTGCACATTCGTGCTTGTTATTGAAGTGTCTTCATGGTAAAAATTTGAGAGAAATCCATTTTTTACATCTGCCACCAAATCTTTTTTTACAGACAATGGCTCTTAATGCAGTATGTACGTTCATCTGAAGGTTTTGGTTGGACTTATTGACAGTAGGCCTATGTGGAAGCCATCTGGACTCTACTACCTGAAGCATTAAAAGTCTGTAGAGAATTACTAAAGTGTGAATGTAAAAAGCTGCCCTTCTGTTTCGAGTTTCGATCAGCAGGACTGTCTTGCACAGGTCTTGCTATCCATACTTGTGTAACATCTAGGCTACACAAGCAGTATGATCAAGTCTCATTACAAATATGTCATGATTCTAGATGCATTACGAAAAATTTGATTCATTTTTTACACCAAATATACATCAACATAATTTTATAGTTCGGTAAAAATACAAAAAATGCTACATAATTATATAAAACTGGGTGTGGCTACAATGACATTATGATTATATAATCAATTTATATAATCATAACATTTAATTTGATGCCACATTTGAAATATGTATGATTTACAAACTTATTTAATACCCTAGTATATATTGTTGTGGCTTAAATGATATAATTACATTTCTCAGTGGTATTGTATGTCATAAGCTATAATTTGATACCAAACTTTACATATTTATGTAATATATATTTTTTTCAAAATTTTCACATAGCTACATAATATATTTAAAATGGGTGTGATCAAAATGACGTCATTAATTAAAATGTTTGGGCACCCCTTCTAGAATTGTTAGTTAGGTCCTAAAGACGGTTTCTGCCAAGTTTGGTGCTTTTTTCACAAAGTGCACAATATGGCCAAAAATAGGACCTAAGCGACCTATTATATACTATAACCCTACTTATTTCCAATGGCATTGAGGCAGAAGTTTCGTGAAATTCTATTTATAAACAAACCTTTGGATTAACTGTGGTAAACATTGAGTTAATCACATTACACAGAGTATGAACAAATGACCACAAGAATATGCATCAGTCTGAGATCAAACGTTCCATGTATTTTGCTGACAGAGCACAGACTACCAACAATGTTACAAAATAAACAAAGGCTTCTTAGTGGCGCATGTGCCATTAAGCTGACTCGTATGTCGAAATACAATCAACTACTTTCAAAACATGCATGAGTGCGACAATTTAGTGGTGCATCGTAACTGGCCAACCAATCCCAGATCAGGGACCACGGATTGGTTTCAAATAGACTTAACGATTAGCTGTAAATGACCAGATCATTGTTCAATTTTGATGAAATTTTTAAAAAAATGTTTCAGAAACTTAATGTTGGCAATTATCAACACAGACATGTCAATAGATAGAGCAATCAGACACACACACACACACACACATACGATTTCTACACGGTGAGTACGTACAATTTAAAATATGCTTTTTTGCTTGCAAGCAGTGCTTTGACCTAGAAAAAAAATGTGTTATTTTGTCTGTGCACAGAGTAATATAAATCATGGCCCCTAATATGCTTCCAGGATTAACCCATAATGATCAGCTTTGTATTTTACTTTGATATTTAAATCACAGTTCCACTTACCATCTGATGTTTTAATAACATTCTTTAACTGCTGTTGTTTATCTTGAATGGATTTTGATTGTTGACATGTTTCATTTCTAGCCTTGGCCAACTCAAATTCCATCGTCTGTTTAGCTGATTCTCCTTCCTCTATTTTTGCCCTCAGCTTAGCTAGTTCAATTTGAAATTGACTGTTCTGTATAAGATGAGCATTTATTTTACATTGATGCTAATAAAGTTGATACAGTATAAGCATTCATTCGTCATTTTATGTTAATTGTGTTCAATATGGATGCACCACTTCCTGTGTGTGCCACCGATATAAAAGTGCAATTTCCAAATAAATTGATTGATTGTGTAATATAATTCCAGTTAGGCTCAGATATCAAATCTATGATTTATAAATGTTTGTTATATCACACTGAATTCAATACATTTCATGGTCTAAATTCAAACTATTACTTTGCAGTTTTCTGTTAATTTAATGCTTTTCAAGTAGTCCGGTGGCAGGAGGAGGGGGAGTGGGGTGGAAGATTGCCATCTAACTTTTCTAGACCAGAATTTTTTACAAATTTAGAAGGTAATCGATCAGGATAGGTAGGAAGCGTTTTTTTAGATATAAAGGGTCAAAGTTCAAAATTGAACAATTACAACAATGTATTATTATATATGTATTATAACAAATTTGTCAAATGGTCTTTTATTACATTTTTATGATTACATGTATGGTATCTATTTAATCATCTTATGAAAAAAAAGATCCCTTGTGATTAAGGGTTAAATCTCAATATTAACCAATCATAAAACGTACCTATAAAACCAAATAAAAACTAACATTATACAAAAATTGGCCTTTTCACACAGAGTTGTAAGACGGTAATATTGCGATAATTTGTGAGCGCCAGTCTAGTGTAAAAACCCCTTATTGCCGGCTTCCGTTTACCACCTCTGGACCTAGTAAAATTGCGGTAATATTACCATCACTGTCATAAGCCTGATCTGTGTGGAAGAGTCCACGATATAACACCTGCTTACGCAGCGAAGCATTACAACAAACGAAGGTTAAATTCAGTAACGGTAGTCGTGTCGAAGGCCAAGACGGCTTGCTTACTGGAATATTGCCGCAATTCTATATGAAATGGGTATCAAACTCTCTGGAATCTACAGTAGAGCAACATTCCACAAACTTTTTATTTCATTGCCTAAAATCCTCTTCCTCAATTGCATTGTAAATTTGTTTTGGGAAGGTAAATTTCTTAAGCCACCTTGGGCCCTTTAAAAATGTTTCCTTGGCCAAATTTGGACTGCGCCAATAGTTTGTGAAACGTCCATCTAGAGGATGTAGCATTTTCACTACGTTACAAACCACATTTGATTCAAATGCAAATATTTATTAACATTTACCTTATTATTGAAATTGCTTGTATGTTCTAGATTCTTTTCCTCTAACTGAGTAACAGTCTTTCTAAGTTTTGTTGAGAGTTCTAGATTAGTAGAAAATTAAAAAATTTAATCTCTGCATCAACTAGCAAAACTCCGCAGACACTCCAGAGTTTAGTCAGCTGTGTTGTAACTGTAAGTGCAATAAACATATGTGACATTGTCAATAGAAAATGATCAGGGTTGCTCAGAGTTCTGAAAGATATGTCCGAAAAACAAAAACAGGTCAAAAGTTCAGATTTCATTTTGTTTAAAAAAACATGCAGTTTTAGGTTATTATTAATTAGGTTAAAAATTGTTCTAATTTTATTATATATATAAACAATTATTTTCATCAACCATCTAAACTCAGAAGAAGGAAAAACTAAGGAGATTTGCTCTGAAATGTGCGCTAAAAACCATCCTTTTCTCGATCTCATTTGGAGGTCACCAATATTTTTTCATAAGTTAAATAACAACAGGGAAGACAATTTTATAAACTTTCATTGATTCGTCAAATAGATTTTAGATCTGTACACATACGCCCGTATTCTTAAACCGGACTTTAGTCGTAGTTCGAGCTAAAACTAAAAAAATGACGTCATTTTAATTCATAAACCGAACTTCAACTAAATCACCGACTAAATCAGGCCAACCTCGACTAAATCGAGACGGATTTTGATCGATTTTTTTAGTCCTGGAGAGGGCAGACTAAATGGTCGACTAAATGGTTTTTAAACGATGTTTATAAAAAACGTAACAGTCATTGAGTTGTTATATTGGCCAGATATTGAAGAATGAAATATCTATATTTATATTAGCTTAATTAAATATACATTGGTATAAATTATAATAATGAAAATCATCTTTATTTACAACTGTATACAAATTACATTATTTTCTTCGCGCAAGTCCGACTTGAGCTACGTCACGCCATAGCGACAATGGGAGATGCGGCAATTCACCACGCGATGGAATGTTTAGGGGGCCTAGCGCTTTCTTGTCACGCTATGAAGTGCGTGGTTCGTGGCGATCATACTTTGTTGGGGGCCTAGAAAATATAAAAGTTACCGTACCGCCATGGTTCCTAAATATATTTTTAAGATTTTATTTGTTGTTAATCAAATATACTTCACTGTTAAATTATTACTGATATTGTTCTAATAATTAACGATTAAAATTATTTTTCATGTATATAGTCCTGATGCGTAAAAAGTGTTGTAAGAAATGGAAAGTGATATCAATGCGCAAAATTTCGTCTGCTCCTCAAATACTCTCTTGTCATTGGCCAATGTATAGCCTTTGTTACCCAGACGTGTGCAACTCGACTAAAAGCTCGACTTCATTAAGTCGAACTGCAAACTTCGACTACTTCGTTTTTGAATCGAATTTCAAGTAATAGCTCGAACTACGACTTTTCCAAGTCGAACTTCGAACTACGACTAATGTCCGGTTTAAGAATACGGGCGTCAGACCTTCCTTAAGAACAATTGTGTGTTGTGCTTTTTGATTAGCTAATTCAAGTCAACTGACAGCGCATGCTACAAGCCTAAAGCATTGTTCTCTATTGTTCACTTAAAATTAAATCTAAGCGTTTACACTAAAACTTGAAAAATCATTTGGATCAAAGATACATTATCTATCATCATGCATTTGTAAACAATTCAGGACCTGGTAGAAATGTTTGGAATCTAATCATGCAAAATCTCAATATAATTAAAGAACACAACTGTTTCTAAGGAAATTTCGAATCATACCCATTCACACGCACTGTCTCGCCAACCTACTAGCTAGGACGAGTATACAGTGTCAATTGCGATGTTACAATATTTTTTGTTTGTCAAAAAAATGTTCTTTTTTAATAAAGGTTAAATATAACAAAAGCTATTGTGTTTCAGACTAAATAAACTGTTCAGAATTAATAAGGAAATTTGGTTTTTGGATATGTTTATTAAAGAAAGACAGATATTGTTCTATAGTTGGTAACAATGATGTTTATTAATGATAAAACCTGTGATCTGAAGCATAAAAAACCAATGCCTTACGTAGAATTGCAAGAAAAAATAACGCTATGCATGGGTTACTACCGATGTTCTCCAAATATTGAAATTACAAGATGTAACTAATTCTTCTATCCAATTGGCAAAAATATTGGTTTCTATTGGTTTTTAATGGCTAGGTCTAACTACCACTAATAGATAAGTGTTTATTTTATGTATCATTTTCTTACACCAATGGAGCCAATTTAGTCCGGCAAATCTTACTGGCAAATCTTACTGCTTCATGAGAACACTGGTTATGTGTACTAAAGTTTACATACAAAGTGAAACAGTATTTTCTTTTTAAATCGGTTTTCAAGTTAAAAATTTAACTTATTAATATAGTACCTTCCTCTTCATTTAATTCTGCTCGAAGTTCTCTATTTTGTATCCTTAATTGTCGGATATCTTCTCTCATTTTTACATCATCCCTCACTGGTGAACGGCTTCTGACAAGTTCTTGACTAACCTCTGTAGGTGAATTACCAAAATCTATGCTGGCACCAAACTCAAATGTTCTCTATAAAAATAATCCAATTCTGATTATGTAATGTTACACAGTAGTTGTTTACACATAAAATGTATTCATATTCTGTTTATAACCTTGATTTAAAAAAAATTGAAGTATAGCTCCTGTAATAAGATTCCTTTTCATAGTGTATGTCTGAAATTAGGAAAAGTAAATAAAAATGTAGTAGATTTTATATGAACTAGCGGCATATAGTTTTTTATGATAATACAATTTTACAAGGGATAAAAACCAAAAATATGCTGTACAATTGGTACTGTACAATTGATTCTTGTTATTGACAGATAGCCAATGATCCTTGACCATGAAAACATGGATCTGGACACCAAATTGTTTAGGTTATCATTAGTATTGGTCGAGATGCTAAAATGGAAAAATCTTCATATATAATTTGCATAAAAAGTATAGTATTAGGCCTAATAGTATATATGAGACATTCTATGCACATGTAAATAATATTTCTGTACACTGACAACAAATGTTCTATATAATAGTGTAGTGTTGTTATGTACAATTTGCCTAATAAGTTCCCATGATATGGTACCGTATTGTAATATAATGATATGCATTTATAATTAAGAAATCAACCTTTGTATTATGATTCAACTAAGTTCACAAACTTGGCCCAGAAAGTCCAGAGGAGAGTTTGTCCAGATGTTTCAAAAGTATATTTGGTCCATTTAGTTCATAAAACTTAAATAAATAGTTCGAAACTATGAAGCACTATTAATTCAAAAGGTCATCAGTATTTTCGGACCCCCATCTCGTCTTATTTCAGATGCAGCCACCTCCCTTACAGGAAAATTATTAACACTCTTATGTAACACCATTAACATTGATAGGAAAATCATCAGCGTCCATAATCACAGTAGTTTACAAGTTAAACGTCACTGTACCGGACCTGTTAAAGGTCAACCTTAACCAATTCGGAACAGATTGGGTTAGATTTGTATCAACAACATGTTAGTTATGCTTATAATTCTTTCTCATCCCCACATCTAGGAAACCACTCCCCTTACGAATTAGTTTTTGGCCGTCAACCTCCAAGTTTGACCTCATTAGCATTTAACCCTATTTCAGGATTGTCTCATTCCTATGAAGAATACTTTGAACACCTCAAGAAGAAATTTCAAAACATTTCACAGACAATGCTACAATACAGCGAACACAACAAAACGTCCAAAACTCAAAAATTTCCCAACGCTTAGAAAAAAGTCCAATTTACTCAGTAGGACAACTCGTATATTTATACAAGCCAACATCATTATCACTAACGGCAAATTCAAAGAAAATCGCCGCAGAATGGGTCGGACCATTAGTAATTCATGAAGTACTAGACCGAACACAATACATCCTAGCAACGATTAAAGGAGAAATACTTCGCGACGTATTCAATTATAACAGACTGAAACCTTGTTTTATGAGAACACCCAAAGAACGCCAAAATTTTACACATCTCCAAAAACTTAAACAATTGTTGAATGAACCCACTGATGATAATAATGAGAAAATCCAAAACACCATTAATGTAGTAAATGACGAAACCAATGTTGAATTTGTCGACGAACATGATAGGACACCAGCCCAATTGCAATCTGATATCGTTACACATCCAACTAAAGTAGAACCCCTTAACTTGCAACCTTACATTGACTGTGTAGAGAACTAGCAGCCCCAGTCCAAATGAAAGAAGAACAAATAAGGAACAAACTAATTTAATCATGACAGCACCTAATGATTCAAATATGACATTAAACCGAGGTAGATTTAAAGCAGGACATTTCCAAGTTTTAGTTTCGTATTCTAAACCGTCTTCAGCCAAACGTAACACTGATAATACAAAACACGAACCTAATGATCGCAAATTTTGGTGGAATATTGACAGATATAACGATACAGATAAATTGATTAAAGAGATTATTAATAATAAACAGATACCGATAAGTGGATCGCCAAAACGATTCATAAAACGTTTGTATAATGCAACAAATTACTGATTTAATTTTTTTTGCAAGATTTTTTTTTAAATTACGACATTTGCTAAATTAATGATAGCATAGTCTATGTATTTGAGGAGATTTGTTTAGTAATGATGTGATTTCAGTTAAAAGAGAATTGAATTTATGTTTAAGTATTGATTTTGTAACGAGTTTTTTTTTATAAAGATTAATTTTTAATTTTGATGATCGATATATTGCGATATTGAAAATATTTTGTTTAAACCGTTGAGTCGTTAATCTCAAGCATTAATTAATTTATATACAAGAACAGGAGATTTTCTTAGTACTTTTAATTGTAAAAAAAGTCTAATTTGTCGATTGAAATCGTAATTACCTGTGAATATAAATGCTTGAATCGATAAAGTTGTGATGATGATAATGATATATTGTGGATAAGTTTGTGTCAACGAGACACACACACATTTGTTTCTTTTAAGTTTTAAGTGATTAAGTTTGATATTTTGAGTCAATTATTGATTTTAGGCTAATCAGGCACAGTTTCTTAAGTTTTACGTTTTGATTTGATTGATTTATGTTTGAAGGCCATTAGAACGCGATAAGTTGTCGGACGATTTGATGTATGTTCAATGTAACATACTATTTTTAAGTTTTGTATTTTTATTTTTTAACCGATTTTTGTTTGATTTACGCGAATCCCATTATTATAGCTTAGATTAACGACAGTCGACTTCGTGACCGATGTTCTTTAGGGAAACCCCACCGTTGTGATGTCTTTATTTCGGTAATCCGAGTGTAGCACGCCTCCAAAACAACGGACCCACAATTACGTCGATCTTGAACAACATATTCGTTTTTTATACATTTTTTTATCCAATTTTTTTTAATGAAATCTTGAATTTTATACAAAATTCGCTTTTTAATTTTAACATTTTTTTGAGAGAAGAGAGAGAGTGAAAGTGATAAGGTTACACTTCAGAGTCAATGGTTTTGGCTAACTCAATTTTGCTTATATGTATAATAATGTTTTTTTCTTTTATATAACTTTAATTTTGCATGCCACTATTCCTAACCGTTCCCATCGTAAAACAATTAGATATTGACAGTTTTTAGCAGAGATTTGACAGGGCCAATTCATCATTGTAACCTCCCCAGATAAGATCAATCACTCCCACTTAAACACCCCTGGATTAACTTAGGACCAATCATTAGCTCCATAAATGATGTAATTGACATTGCTAATGAACTGAGCCAATATACCCCCAAGTTTCAGAAGGGCCCAGACACACCTCACAGCCACTTCTCCAGAAGCAGACCTACACACCTCACCGACAGCATCACTGTATCCTCTGTTCCTGTTTCTCGTTGTATTGTATTGTATTGAGTATATAACGTATTATTGAATAAACAATATATGTGTTACTACAGTCAAGCGAGTAGAGTCTTCATTACAAGTCAGAAACCTCATAACACTATATTACAGTGTATAAGACGCACCCCCTAACTGAGAGTAAAATATCGGTATTTTTTATATCGTCAATGTATAATACACACTTTATATTTCATCAAAACTATTTCATTAAATTGTAATCAATATTATTGTGATAATATATTTTGTTATATCTACAACGGAGTCTTTATTTAGGTTTTTTCTTACCTAGACTCGGTCGCGCCCAGCCTCAACAAGTTCTTTACAACTTGTTATTCATGAGTTTCGCACCCGCAACATCGAGTGCATGACCGTGTGTATAACACGCATGTGTGTGGGTTAGCCTCGCTTGATCATTTCGAGAGGGCGCACGTTTTCACGGACAATTGTATTCGATTAGTATCTATGTATCCGAGAAGTGTATACGCTAGGTCCATGCTATAATCAACTGGAGAATATACTAGTCGAATACCGTACACCACGTGGCCGCCAAGAAGGGCTTGCACTGGGGGTACGGCGGTCAGCGATCGTGCGTATAACTATAAATAAATACATTCCAATCGTAAACGTTTACAAATGAAATTTTATCGGAGCGCCTAAAACAGCTCTATAATGAACAAATCTTTTCATCATATTCAGTATAACATCACGCTATAATGCCTTGAAAACTAGGCAGAAGCAGGTTGCCGTTACGTTGTACACTGTAGCTAGCCTAGGCCTAGCCTACTCAGGCCTAGCCGCGCCAACAAGGTGACGGTATACAATCTGTGTGGTGAGGCATTTATGTTCGGTGTATAAGACGCACCCTTAATTTAGAGGTCAAATTTGCGTGTCAAAAGTGCGACTTATACACCGAAATATACTGTATATACTGTATGTAGTGAAAACAAGATTATGTAACCTTAATTTTGGATGTGCTCATTGAATCTTCTGGACTTAATATGTCCTCTGATATACTACAATTTTCTTCATTCTTGCTATCCATCATGCAGTTCACTACAAAACAGAAAAAAAATAATATGAATGCTACAACTATATATATATTTTGATGTATAAGTCTGCATAACTGTAGTTTTCAAGGCATTTTAGAAATATTTTATACCACAATGTAAAGATTTTTCATGGATTATGTAGAAGTTTTACTTTTTTTGGATAAATTACATATTTCCCTGTGAAAACTGCACAGACCATGGGCAATTCCACGTTAACAACGGATTTACAATTCACACTGATTTTCAACCTTTTTTAACCAACCCACAAGTTCTGGGTAAGCTTTGAAATATAAATTTGATATGTAGTAGTACACATACTTAAAGTAGACTGTTTTAGATTGGTAACTTACCAATCTAAAACAGTCTACTTAAAAAAAAAATTACAATGTCTTGATATTCTTATTTTGGTAACAGAATTACACAGAAAATTGATAATTCAATTTTTAACTTGAAACATGAGATTTCGTCTGAATACTATAAACAACTGAAGATTATGATTGGTATTACAGTGTAGACATAAGGAATAAGATGTGGCTAATTTATTAATACAAGTTTACTTCGGATATTTTCATAATCTGCATTTGATTTAGTTTTGTTTGGTAACGGAATTACATGGCATGGTAACGGAATTACATGGCATGGTAACGGAATTACATGGCATGGTAACGGAATTACATGGCATGGTAACGGAATTATGCATCTGATTATTGATTCGAATAGAACATCAAATAATAATTTTTTTTCTATGTTATTTAGTGTTCTCGTGGAACTTTGATTGATGCCTATTTAAACCAGATTTTATAAAAATCATCACATGAATTGGTTGGATCTACGGTACCTACTATAATAATTTAAAAATGTACAAATCTGTGGTTCACAGAGCTTAGTCAATATATGCATGATCTGTCCACTGTATTTAAATAAGGCATCTACACTATAACTAGGAACAAAATGTCCCAAATTTAAAAAATTTTACAAATTGAATTGTGAAGCTTAATTTTCATTGTCATATTCAAGAGCCTGGACAAAATAGCTGTTGTATACACTGTACTACAGCCATCATCAAACTAATCAATTATTAAATATAAGTTAAATATTCACTTCTGTCATCAGCTTCATGACTATTATTAACCTTCATCAACCTATTTTGATTCAGATAGATCCTTAAAGTCGTGCCCGTATAGGGAATGAATTTGAATGATTTTAGCATTGATCGGAAATATAGTATGATCTACCGTATACTGTACTGCGACTCTATATACTATGGATTTGTTTTGGAATTGGATTCATTCATAATGGAACGCCATTAAAGCACACGAGTATCCATGCAAAGGCATTATGTTAAATTTACCGTCCGTTTTGTGTTTCAGACGTTAGAATGTTGATTGAAGCATGGAAGTGAGTTTTAGGGAATCTTTCGTTTTTTTTTTTAAATTCCGATTTGACTACTTTTTCTATTATTTATACTAGTAGTAGTAGGCTTTATGTTATTTGAGTATGAGATTAACACAGCAACACTAACAGTACGCCTACATTACAAAAAGGAAAGTCTTTTAATTCCAGTTTTATTTTTTAAATATAATATTTAACTTAAATTATTTAACTATTTACATTACTTTTAAAAATTAATAAACTTAACTAAAAAAGTTTAACATATTAATAGCGGATTTTTCATTACTGCGATTTCGAAAAGTGACATGTCTTTGAAGTTAAAAAATATACTATTTCTTATGTACCCATGTGAATAAAAATTACTGGAAAGACCTTGCTTAAGGGTTTATTTATATATATATTTTTTTTTTAATCGATGTTTATTAAATAATTTAATAGAAAACACGAGTTAAAAATGAGGTACAAAAGCCGGCGAGCCAAATAACTTTGGAAAACACCTACAGTACAGTACCCATTTTCAAAACACGATCGCACTGAGCTCTATAAAAGGTGGTTGAGTAATTTTTGTTGCGTGTTATCAGGCTTTAAATACTCTTTATTTTAATATGTAAGTCAGTTATTATTATATGTACATCCGCCTCAAATGTTAATTTTTACGATAAAAATTGAATTTTTTAGTCTTTCTCATTATCAAAATCTGACTAATTTAGTATTGAATTGAGGCTAATTTATATTCTGCTGTTTGATAAACCACATTGTATGTAGTATTAGTTTGGGTTCCAGACGGAGTTTTGTCTTAATATTAGTAAAAAGATAAATATTTTGGCACATATGGCGTTTCATACGTATACTACTTGATTTTGGATACTCCGTCTGGGGAAACACGCACAAGTCACGTGGTTTGACACCAAGAATTCTTGGTGCATACGATTATCCAGTTGACTAGTTTCAGCTGCATGCGATTGGCTACTCACTCGTACTCCGTTTTAATATTCATATTTCAGAATTTCAAAGACTCAACAACTAAAGATGATGCGCATGCGCTATGTTACGTTTAGACAACGTGTACTTGGGTACATTTATGAAAGTTTCTGAAGGCTGGAAATTATTTTATATATGCCTAGTAGTCTGGTAAACATTTGATGGGATTTTTCCCAAGAACATGAAAACTCGTCTTGATATGATAAGCTAGCAAATCCGCAAATCAAACATTGAATGGATCATTTATTACGCGGAGATAATTTTGATTTAATTCCCACCCAGACCCTTGTGTGCTGGTGGTGGTACAGTATGTAGGCCTACTTTATTGGCGTTTTATTTGGCAGGTCATACGTGCGAATTGAGTAGGACCTACGAAAGAGGCCTAGGCCAAGGCTAAACAATTAATAAACAAAACAACTTGGCATTACGATTTTATATTTCAACAGTCTCGATCGTACATTCAGCACTGCACGTACTCGATCTTTTTCATTTTGAAACAAAATGATCATTGGTTGATTCGAAATCCATATTTACATACCGCCCGCCCCATATAGCCAAATACGGTATGATAACCTACGTCATTCTTATCGGATGTTTGCAGTCTGCAAATCGATTTCTATACATGTTTCACAAGTCTGTATTTTCAGACAAAAATCGCGGTCAAAATAAAAACAAATAAATTTAAAAAAAAGATAATACAGGCTTGGGGCAAGTCTATATGTAGTATGTACAATATAGTAACTTTAATTTAAAAATTGCAATATAAAACAAAACGATGATCTGATACAGTAGGCCCTAAAGTACTACAGAAAATAAAACTTTTCAAGATTTGAAAATTACCGTTAAAAATGTACAATTTTAAAAGCAGGGCAATTCTCCATTGGATGGAAGACCAAAATCATCATTTTTTAAATCTACATGAACCTACACTTAAAGGAAAGGAACACCCTGGGCTAAATGTGCCACTGTGCTTATAGATAAATGTAATAAAAACATGATTACAATGGTTCAAGGTACAATAGTAAGCAATTTAGTTAAAAAATAGACTTTTAAACGACAACATATCGGAAATTGAACAGCGCCATTTTGACAGGTTAAGAGCAATTATGTGACGTCAGATTAGGTGGACGCATTCAAGCAAATCCAAGCGTCCATCGTCTTAGTACAGTATTTCAATATGGAAGTGCGGGATATAACCATAAATAAAATCAATTAAATAGCCTAACATACCTAATATTTTCGGAATATGGCTTGGAGTTTTTATAATTCAGAAAATTTGGAACCAGAATATACAGAAAGAGAGTTAGTTTTGCGTCGTGCTGATGAGGAAAAAAGAAGAGAAGAAGAACATTCTCGAGCATAACAAGCCGTCGAAGAATGGTGTACTTGCGGCCAGTGTATCTGTACTGTATGCCTTACTAGGCCTAGAACTCGTGTTGAACGAAAATAAAGTAGACACTGCATCGTCAATCAACAGCCTCCGTTTGGAAGGTTTGCCAGTTAATTCCCCTACCAAACCCGTTTGAAACAGCTAGGCAATAAAAGTAACAATAGATTAACAATAGCTGAAAGATTTACGAATTGGCTTGCAGAAGAAAAAATCGATCGAAGGTTTGTTTACCAAGCCAGCGCATGCTCATACCGTGTCATCGCCGGCCTGCATGACTGCATGTCGCGTTATTAGCCAATCATATTAGCGGATTCGCTTAGCCAATAGAAGCGCCAAATGCAACCGCGAATCTTAAAATTTTCGTCGCCCGTATCTGACGTCACAAACAGGCTGCCATGAGCACAAGATGGCGATTTTCAAATGTCTTGAAAACAGCTTTAAAATCCTTACTAGAAAACTACAAATCTGATTTAAACATAAATTGTTCTGAATATTAAGTTGGTAGGGTTACTTTTATAATAGTTAGGTAAGATATTAGGGTGTTCCTTTCCTTTAAGTGTTATTTTTTGTTTACTTTATGTGTGGAATTTAGTTCCAACTGAAATTTTTGTTTTATTAATTCACATTTCTTCAAAAATTGCTTGCCTTGTCGAATGTGTAATTTAAAATTTGAAACTGAAAAAATAGCTGGAATTAGACAATCCTGAACTATGTACTTAACTCAACCCTTGTTGACTTTAATTATTTGAGTTCATGGTATCTAGAACACTAATATTAATATAAAGTTTCATGTCGCATCTCCCACTTTCTATAAGAAATTATTCATTTTCTAGTAAATTGGTTTGTAATTCCGTTACCAAAAAATTGATAAAGTTTTCCTGTAAGCTAACCAATGCTTATAAACTTGAGTTACTTTAAATTCTCTTATTAGGTATGCCCATTTACCTATATCAATTACACATTTTGTTTAGTTTCTCTAGTTTTGTAGAAAACTTGGTAACAGAATTACCGTATATTTCGGTGTATAAGTCGCACCTGTGTATAAGACGCGCCCCCTAACTGAGACTGAGAGTAAAATATCGGTATTTTTTATATCGTCGATGTATAAGACGCACCTTATATTTCATCAAAACAATGTTTTTTTAAATTGTAATCAATATTAATTATTGTAATAATATATTTTGTTATATCTACAACGGCGTCCTTTATTTAGGTTTTTTCTTACCTAGGCTCGGCCGCGCCCAGCCTCAACAAGTTCTTTCTAACTTGTTATTCATGAGTTTCGCCGCAACATTGAGTGCATGACCATGTGTGTAACACGATGTACGTGTGTGGGCTAGCAGCCTCGCTCGATCATTTCGAGAGGGCGCACGTTTTAACGGACAATCGTATTCGATTAGTATCTATGTATCCGAGAAGTGTGTACGCTAGGTCCATGCTATAATCACCTGGAGAATATACTAGTCGAATACCGTACACCGTGTGGCCACCAAAAGAAGGGCTTGCGCTGGGGGTACGGCGATCGTGCGTATAACTACTGTATAAATAAATACTATTCCAATCGTACATGTAAACGTTTACAAATGAAATTTTATCGGAGCGCCATAATGAACAAATCTTTTCATCATATTTAGTATAACATCATGCTAAAATGACTTGAAAACTAGGCAGAAGCAGGTTGCCGTTACGTTAGTTAGTTACTGTAGCTAGGCCTAGCCTACTCAGGCCTAGCAAACGAGGTGACGATAGCCTAGGCCTATGTACAATCTGTGTGGTGAGGCATTTATGTTCGGTGTATAAGACGCACCCTTAATTTAGAGGTCAAATTTGCGTGTCAAACGTGCGACTTATACACCGAAATATACGGTACATTTGGTAACGGAATTACATGGGGGTATAGGTATAAAGTAATGGATCTTAATTCACTATAAATGTCTCTGTAATCATATAAAATTGGTTTTAAGTGAAGGGAATCAACAATTAATTGATTATTTATAATAAATCCAATTCCTAGTGGCCAAAACTGTTCCATGGAATCACTTATAGTAGAAATTTAATATTTTGTACACAAAATCACTTAAAACGTTTATAAAACATACTTCCTATGAGCTAACCAATGCTTATAAAAACTTAAATTAATTTATATTATTTCTAATACTAGGCATGCTCAAACCAATATCATTATCAGTAACCAGTTATGTCTGCTCTAGTTTTTTTTAGAAAGCCTGGGTAACATAATTAAATTTTGGTATAACATAACATAGTATTACATGGTAACGGAATTACATTGGGTTATGTATAAAGTATTATACCTTAATTCATTACATATGTCTTAGTACTGTATAAATTGTTTCTAAATGAAGCTAATCAACAATTAATTCATAAATATTAATGAATCCAATTCCAAAACAAATCCATAGTACTATATAGAGTCATAGTACAGTATACAGTAGATACTATACTATATTTCCGATCGATGCTAAAATCATTCAAATTTATTCCTTATACGGGCACCACTTTGAAGGATCTATCTGAACCAAAGTAGGTTGATGAAGGTTAATACTAATAGTCATAAAGCTGATGACAGTAGTGAATAAACTTATATTTAATAATGATTAGTTTGGTGATGGCTGTAGTACAGTGTATACAACAGCTAGTTAGACTTCAATAGTAATACGGACGATCTAAGCTTAAAATGGGTAGTTTTAGACACAATTTTAGCCAGGCTCTTGAATATTACAATGAAAATTAAGCTTCACAATTCAATTTGTTAAAATTTTTAAACTTGGAACATTTTGTTTCTAAATTCTAGTTATAGTGTAGAAGACTTAAATATAGTGGACAGATCATGCATATATTGACTAAGCTCTGTGAACCATAGATAGGCGCATTTTTTAAATATTATAGTAGGTATCCAACCAATTCATGTGATGATTTTTTATAAAATCTGGTTTAAATGGGCATCAATCATTGTTAAAGTTCCATGAGAACACTAAAAAACATAGAAAAAATTATTATTTGATGTTCTATTCGAATAAATAATCAGACGTGTAATTCCGTTACCATGTCATGTAATTCCGTTACCAGACAAAACTAACCAAATGCAGATAAACTATGAAAATATCCGAAGTAAACTTGTATAATAAATTAGCCACATCTTATGTCTACACTCCAATACCAATCATAATCTTCAGTTGTTTATAGTATTCAGACGGAATCGCATGTTTCAAAATTGAATTACCAATTTTCTGTGTAATTCCGTTACCAAAATAAAAGTTACCAGAATATCAAGACTTTGTAATTTTTTTTTTAAGTGGACTGTTTTATATTGATAAGTATGTGTACTACACACACGTATCAAATTTATTATTCAAAGCTTACCCAGATCTGGTGGGTTAGTTAAAAAAGGCCGAAAATCATTGTGAATTCCGTTACCGTGGAATTGCCCAGCAAATAATAATAAATTCAGTGTGTGTGACAGTGTATCAATACTAAGTGGTACATTGTTTGGCGGTTTTGGCACTCCATAGATATTGTTTGTATGTGGCCAATTGCAAAGTTGCCCACGGTTTTATTTCGGTATGAAGCGCCGTCGCTAGTACGCTGTTTTAATCATATTAGGTTTGATATCAATCGCGTTGTTACTTTGGTTGCGTTAAATGTAGTATACATTATAATGTTTATCCTTAATACATACATAATTTGTGTTTTCCTTTTTATTTTACAGGTTTTAATGGAGTAATGTGCTTTTTGAAAATCAATTTTAAAAAATAGTTCCTTGTTTTGAAAGTTTCTAAAAAGAAACTGATTTTCGAAAATTTTTAATTTAATATGATTTTAAAATTAGTTACCAAAGCCACAATTACAAATCTTTCTTCAACCTACAAGTGGATACCAGCTCATTTTTTAGGATAATATAATAAATGTATTAACGTGATATAGTAGGCCTATATTACTAATAATAGTAAACTGAATGTTTATTAAAGACACAGACGTAGCCTAAGGTCTCTATAAAATTTCACATATAAATAATTATGTACCTGTACTTTTAACTGACATATGCCAAATAATATTATAATGCAGAGTAACTACGGGGTTTCTTCGCTGATGAGCTAGAGCATAGTTTAGGCTGAACAGTGAAGTAATTACGTTATAAATAAAATAAATAAACCAAATTAATATCCTCATATCGGGTGTTTATTTAATTTTAAATTAAACAAGTCAGACGGACGTACAACGAATACACACATGCACATCATTATTTTTACGACATATTTGGTGATATGATGCAATTTTATAATGGATAATGATGGGATTGCCTTTCCGGGCTTATATATCAAATGTTCATTGTAATAATAATAAACTGAATGTTTATTAATAAAAATTGTTTTACATAGTTTAAAGACACAGACGTAGCCTCTCTATAAAATTTCACATTTAAATAATTATGTACCTGTACTTTTAAATGACATATGCCGAAAAATATTTTTATAATGCAGAGTAATTACGGGGTTACGCCGCTGTTTTTCCCCAAACTTTATTTTCAGAGAGACTATGGGGTAGTACCACTAGGGATAAAGATGCAATAAAGCAAACATTTTGAAAACATTGTCAAAAATAATCATTTTTAGTCACGCGAAAGTTGTAAACAAGTTACGCCCTCTGTTGGCCGCTTGGCGAATGCACGAAATAAACAAGGTTTTCGAAGTAATAAATTAAATATAAAATTACTTTTTTTTAGTAATTTATTATATAATATTATATTAAAATTTTTAATATCAATAAAATACGGATTGTTAAACACCATTAAAAACTTGATAAATACCAAAAAAAAATGAATTTGGTCTAAAGTGGGATGTTTCGGCCCAAAAGTGGGCCGAATTGTCCCAGGGCCGAATCGCCCTGGAACCCTTTGTGAGGGCCGACTTTGCGATGGGGCGACTTGACTAGGCTAGCTAGGCCGAATACAGATCAATCCGGCCGCGATTCATTCCGGCCGCAACTATGGAGCGCCCAATGAGTCTTTTACAACCGAGACACGTTTTTGTAGAGAATCAAAATAAACATTAATTAGATGGACATTTGATTATTTGAAATAAATATTAATATTTTACATATTGTTATTAACTATAATTAGTAAGTATGGGTACTGGAAAGATAAAGTGTTATAAAAATAAGGTTTTTAACTAATTTTTAATGTTAATGTAAAGCTATAAAATGTACATAGAAAGAAATTAAATATTGTTATTCAAGCATTAATTAGACGGGTATTTGATTATTTGAAAGGAAAAAGTTAATTTAAGTTTAGTTTGAAAGAAAAAGCAGTTCCAACTTCTTTGAATGTTAATGAAAAAAGTAAAATTGTTGCTAATATTAATAAATATTCAACTACCTAGTTCCATTTAAATTCTTTTTTCTTTTAATTCTTTTGATTGGTCACCAAGAATTTGTTATAACACTGAACAGTATAGAAAACGTAGATATGGCCGCTCCATACTAATTTTAAACGGCTACTTTGCACAGGAAGTCGAATTGAATAGCGGCCGGAGTGCATTACATCGCGCTAAACTGATACGGCGGCCGGAGTGAAGCCCGGCCGTAGTGATCGGCTTCCGCACGCTAGGCCTAGCCCAGCTAGTTAGTTAGGTAGGCTAGTACTATATAGAATAGTAGCATCCAAACAATCAATGCAACAACAATGCGATACCAGTAATACTAGACCTAGGCCAAGCCTACCGCTGCTGCTGGCGATACCGGGCTCTAGGCCTAGCCTACTACTACTAGCTAGGCCTAGGCCCTACTAGGTTAGGTAGCCTACCTAGAGCTAGGCCTCTACTCTAGCCTAGCTAGGTTAGGCGGTAGCCGATCACTCCGGCCGCGCTTCACTCCGGCCGCCGTATCAGTTTAGCGCGATGTTATGCACTCCGGCCGCTATTCAATTCGACTTCCTGTGCAAAGGGGCCGTTAGTATGGAGCGCCCATATCTACGTTTTCTATACTGTTCAGTGTTATAACAAATTCTTGGTGAATTTAAATGGAACTAGTTGAATATTTATTAGCAACAATTTTACTTGTTTCATTAACAATAACATTCAAAGAAGTTGGAACTGCTTTTTCTTTCAAACTAAACTTAACTTAATTAAATTCAATAATAAAATAATAATCAAATACCCGTCTAATTAATGCTTGAATAACAATATTTAATTTCTTTCTATGTACATTTATTTTTATAGCTTTACATTTATTAACATTAAAAATTAGTTAAAACCCTTATTTTTATAACACTTTATCTTGCCAGTACCCATACTTACTAATTATAGTTAATAACAATATTTACAATATTAATTAATTTATTTCAAATAATCAAATATCCGTCTAATTAATGTTACCTGGAATTGTATCAAGAATTAATATATCATTTTTGTACAGTCCAATTTACAATGATTTTATATTTTAATTTATATATGATAAAAATAATATGACATATAGGGTACATTGCAATAAATTACATTAATTAATCACATTACAATTAATATACTAGCCTATTACATTGGATAAAACACATAAATTATTTTGTTCTAGCATTAGACCTAATTTAAAACACTTGCGATGTTGTTGTGATCCTGAAAGAGAAAAAATATACTGTATTATTACAAATGTTTATTTTGATTCTCTACAAAAAACGTGTCTCGGTTGTAAAAGACTCATTGGGCGCTCCATAGCTGCGGCCGGAATGAATCGCGGCCGGAATGAATCGCGGCCGGATTTGAAGCGCGGCCGGAGTGAAGCGCGGCCGGAGTGATCTGTATTCGGTTAGGCGGGATCCCTCCAGTCTGGCTAGGCCTAGCTAGGGTACGCCCTAGCTAGGCTATAATTATTATTAGTAATATTACTAAGTTAGTAACTAACCTGATTAACCATGTCTTGTAGTACTACCTAATATTTAGGCCTCTAGGTCTAGCCTAGGCCTAGAAGCAACAACCTAAGCCTACTTTTTCTTTCAAATGTAATTCTTCCGCGCGCCAACTAGCCTCCTCCTCTCCTCTCCTCTCTTTTATTCTTTCATCGCGCATATCGTGTGTCGTAGATTCTCTGATCTTTTGATTTTTGAAAATTGCTGCTGCCAGCAGACCAACCTCGATATGGTGGGTTACTTTTGCCTCACTACCGAATAGGAAGTCGTAGTCTCGCGTGAAACAGACTACTGTAATAATGGTTGCTGATTCTATGATTAAAAGTTGGTAAAATATCACAACAAAACAGCGGGTGAATGAAAGGAATTGTATGTGTTTGAAAATGATATATAAATCTAACTAACTGTGAATCCAAATGGTAAACGAGTGATGGTATTATGACTACTGTAAGGTAATTTAGAGTGATTTAGTTGCCAATTTGGTACTGTATTTTTCCTCCTGGTGTCTGTCATATTGAAACTGAACATTTATTTTGTTTACCGTTCATTTTTTTACAAATTAATAAATACAGTATATGGCTTAGAAGTTAAATATATATATATATACATATATCTTTGTTTAATTTTATATACATTATGAATTTCATTGTTTATTATTTACAGGTTTTGTTTGGAAACGATCATTTATAAATTCGGGTCGTCGTCGTCGGCTCTGGAATTTTACCAAAACGATGACGATTGGAGAGAGACTCATGATATAAATATGCGTTAATTATTTTTGTAAAATAACTAAATATGCCTATAAAACGAATGATTCAGGTACAAGAAATGTCCAAGAGTAAATCTATCTCTGTCATAGAAAATCCAGAACACCTAAAAGTGTTTAAAAATGTCGTTTTTCAGTCTGCTCGTCAAGGAAAGCTGACCACACTGCGAGGCATCCTGGATTCGCTATCGAAGGAGGAAGTGCAATATATTGTGTCAACAGTAACAGAGAGTACTACACCATTGCTCATGGCCTGTCGCCATGGGCATCTAGATATTGTAAATTATTTTATTGAACAGTGCATCGCTGATTATGAACAAGTCGGATCTGTGACTTTTGACGGCGAAACCGTTGATGGAGCTCCGCCACTATGGTGCGCTGCTGCTGCAGGCCATTTTAACATAGTTCAGTCACTAATAAAACATGGAGCAGATGTCAATCATACAACATTCTCTAATTCAACACCATTACGTGCAGCATGTTTTGATGGTCACTATGATATTGTAAAGTACCTTGTGCAACACAAAGCAGATATTGAAGTTGCAAATCGTCATGGTCACACATGTCTCATGATCTCGTGTTATAAAGGTCATTTTAAAATTGCAAAATATCTGCTGGAGCTTGGAGCAAATGTTAATCGAAAGAGTGTAAAGGGCAATACAGCATTGCATGATTGCGCTGAATCGGGAAGCTTAGAAATAATGAAGCTCCTTTTTCTGAAATACCATGCAAAAATGGAAAATGATGCATACAATATGACACCTCTTTTAGCTGCAGCAGTTGCAGGTCATAGAAACATTGTTGATTTTCTTGTGTTAAGATATGAAATTGATAAACTGGAGAAGATTGATGCATTAGAATTAATGGGAGCAACATATATTGATAAGAAGCGTGATGTGCTACAGGCATTAAAATACTGGAATCGTGCAATGGAAGAACGTTATAAGGATCCAAGAAAAGTGGTAAAAAAATCAAGACCAGATGATCTTATACCTGCTTATGAATATGCTATAGAAGCTGAGAGTGCCGATGAACTTGAGAATATTGTGTCAGATGTGGACTTAATGCGAATGCAAGCATTATTAATACGAGAACGAATATTGGGTCCAGCCCATCCTGACACAACTTACTACATTCGATACCGTGGTGCCGTTTATGCCGATTCTGGAAACTTTGATCGCTGTATACAATTGTGG
The DNA here is from genome assembly GCF_964355755.1 of Antedon mediterranea. NCBI lineage: Eukaryota > Metazoa > Echinodermata > Crinoidea > Comatulida > Antedonidae > Antedon > Antedon mediterranea. The sequence goes on from NC_092675.1 coordinate 10,789,392, forward strand.
ATGTATGCACTTGACATGCAACAGAGTGTACTTGAACCACTTAACCCAATGACCCAAAGTAGTTTGTTGTCATTTGCAGAGCTATTTTCATACATGATGTCAGAACGTAATGGCCAAAGAGTATATAGTAATTTATCATTTGTTGATATGAAAACTGTTTATCTAAAAGGAGTAAAAGAAATTGAACGTGCAATCACCGTCGTCGGCAAGCCTATGCCATTAACAGAAAAAGATATGATGAATTTTAACCGATGTCTGCAGATATTAATGCATCTTATGAACCTTGTTGCAAAGTTGGAGTGTAAGCCAGAAGATGCACAGGTTATTAAACGTGCCACTTACAAGTTGCTAAAGATTAATCCAAAGGGAATGAATGGTTATGAGCCACTACATTTAGCTGTTGATAAAGACACCTCAGCAGTTGGTCGCTACCCAGTCTGTTGTTTCCCAGATAAGAATGTTGTTTCACTTTTGATAGATTGTGGCGCGGATTTAAATGCCGTTGACGTCAACAGAAACACTCCTCTTCATATTGCAGCCATGTCTCTAAAAGACAATTGCATTGAAGTTATGAAGTTCCTTATAGAATCAGGTACACATATAGATAGTCGCAATTCAAACAACAAAACTGCTCTTGAGCTTGTTGAAGGTACATGTGATATATGTCCAATGAACTATGTTACATTAAAATGTTTGGCAGCGAAGGTCATTTTACAGCATAACATTCTGTACAAAGGTCATGTACCTTGTAAACTAGAAGGCTTTATTGAATCTCACTGATGTAAGCATTACTTTAATATCATCAAGAAAAATTCGATCTAAGTCGGCCCTAAACCATCTCGGCCTCCGTCAACTTGGCCTCAAGTTAACTCAGCTCAAAACTAATCGGGTCAAATCGGCCTTAATAAAGTGTGGAACGCAGAAAGTGCAAACAAATCGAATGGATAAAAAATACTATTCAATATTTCTTCACATTTTTGACAAGAATTCTATCAAAGAATAAAAAATATAAATAATTTTACTATTAAACTTTTCTTATACAGTACTAAGCAAAGAACATTTTACAATACAGTAATTAATATCACAGTAATTATAATTAAAGCAGTTATATTTATTTCGAATCTACCATACAAGAAAAATAATCACAATAGATTCAGGACGATCCAATAATTCTTGCAAAAAGAATAGCTACAGTAGCTGGGGTCAAGACTAATATTAATAATACCACATAGCCCTAGGCTAATAATATATTTACAAAATTAATATTATGACCAGGGCCTCTACCACACAAATTCTATTTCAATAGTTATACTAGTTCTACTTTATTAGGGCCGAGTTAACCGATTAGTTTGATGCCGAGTTAACACGAGGCTGAGTTGACGTTGGGCCGACTTGACGCGGAGCTGGCTTGACTTTGGCCAAGATGGTTTAGGGCCGACTTGATTGAACTGTGCTTTATTAATGTAAATTGCTCGTGCAGTTCTAAAGTAAAAACACAGCCTTGATTTGAATTCAGGACATGCCTACCGAAGCATAGTACTGTAGTTGTCTTTGATTAATGCTCGTTTATTCTTTTACTACTTTTAGTTTCCCTAATTATTATTCTCTAATGTGATCAAATGCTGTTTTACATATTGATGTCTCAATTTCTAAAATTATATATATGATGCAAGGGATTTACACAAACTTGTGCTATAGCTCTTTTTTGTTAAAAGATCTATAATAATTACATTTTTTTTAAAGGAAATTTGAGATTGAGAGAACAGTCCCATATTCAATCATTTTAATTACATCATCATTTTAATTGCAAACAACGGTCATCTTTCACATTAGAATTCGATGTTGTCATACAGTACTGTAGTAGGATATTTTAACTCCTAAAATGCCCTTAAGGTGTGCAAATTCTACACATCTACAGCATCCCTTAATGTGTTGAGGGGTGCAATTTGTAACAAACCTACCTTTCAAAAGACAAGGCCTGTTTTTGTTTTTACTTTAATATCAGATTTTTATTCTTCAAAAATATACATATATATTACAGAGGATGGTGGGGTTGATGCTTGATTTAAAAGTGGGAGTTTGCATGACCACACCAAATCACCAAAGGTTGATAATTAATATGGCCATTTAGCTCTAAAAAGTCTTTGTTCAGAGTGATAATAAATAAAAAATAATGCTGGTCAAATGTAGACATTTAAATTTATTTCAGAAATGCCACTCTATGATCAGATATACTGTATGTTCTAAATTCATTTGAGCATTATAATTCATAGTATATCATGCCACTAATATAGTTAAAACGATTTGTCTAAATTTTAGGGTTGATTTTATACTCGCGTATTTGAAATTAATATGATTTGAACACCAGAAAATATCTAAATAATAAATAAATTTAGTTCAGAAGTGCATCGCATTATGATCAGTTGTAGCAATTGTAACATCACAAACGTGTGAAAAAAGTACTAATTATTTGATATCGCAAATTCTTGCCCATGGCGATTAGTTGTACTGTACAATCAATCAATTACATCACAACCAATTGCATGGTTGCATGGAATGCACATTTGAATAGTGTATATTAAACAAATAATGAATGTTTATGAGTGTGATGGTACAAATAATTTCATGAGGTGAAAGATTGAATTCATATTACACCGAATGAAATTATGTGTACCATCGCACGAATATAAAAACATTCATTATTTGTTTTTAACATCTAATTAAATTCTTGTCATTGTTCTGATCATGTTTTGAAGGAGAAATCGCGTTGCTGCTTCTGTTCACATAACAGGCAATGCTGCTATTGGATTTCACAGATTTTTTTTTCCCCCGTTCACAACAAAAATTAAGGTGCTATTCCATGTTTGTTTAATAGTACATACTATTGCATGCCATGTGATGTACAATCGTCCGATCAAAATATAATATAATTTAATTTATGAGTGTGTGATCATATCATACAGTATGTGCTCATGTACCCTGCAAGTATGTTTACACTAAATTGAAAGTTAAAATATTGCACTACCGGTAATAGTAAATGGTGAAAAGGAATATATAATTACCTGTATATCTATAGCCAAAATGTGTCAGGCCATTAAAATTCTTTTTTTTTGTTGCTATGTTCTATTAAATTTATTTCAGCGAATTATTAGCTTTCCTTTCCTTGTAAAACATTTACGTATTTTCAAACTGTAGAGTCCATATCCATCCATATTTTGACTTAATATGTTTGAATGAATACAACTCTACAAGTACTGCATGTTTACAATGATGAAGTATTCGTTTCATATAGTATTACTTGAACTATTATTAATGTTTATACCAGATTACTTTGTTTGAATACAAATATTATTGTTTAAAGATTTACATGGCAAAGAAATGCTTAAAACACTCTTTAGAAATATTAAATCAAAATTAGGAAAGACATTTTTTATAACCAACTATTTACTACAAAAAAGATTGTATTCTTACAAAAAACAAAAGATTTTATTTGTTTTTCTTTTAGGTTTTTAGGGGTTGATGTGCAATTGATGATATAAATATAATATTTATCTATAGTATAAGCAACACTTTGTATTTTCAGAAGTTAAAATTAGCCTACTTTTGTTCCATATTACGGCACAGTTTATGATTCTTAAAATGGAACAACAGAAGATGCTCACACTCACTATGCATATTAGAAGTATTAGGTAGTCAACAGCAGAAGTTGACCGACATTCATTAGAAGAATATGAATACTAATGTCTGTAGAATTTCCAATTTTGAATTAAAAACAATATAGACAATATATGTGTTTTAAATACCATGGTACAGTCTAAATAATTATTTGTTTGCTTTTTCAAAGTTGATTTTGTTAAGTTTGCTGTTTGACATAATATAGTAATCATTAAAAGACTGGACTGTTTTTTGTGTGTATTTTGTATATTATTTGTAACTGTACCACCAGGGTTTGTTTTAGGCTATTTTAGCATAGCAGGACTGTACGTCCATGATTTTGAGAAGTTTTAATGATGCCATAACTAACTGCAAGGAGAGCCATTATTTAAAAAATGTCCGAACTATGGTTGTTATGAGGTGTTGTGCATGTTTATTTGTCACTCATCCACAAAGCTGGATGCAGACCCCCGAATCAAAAAATAAAAACAAACTGTAAAAATGAGATACAATTTTCTAAACATGATTTACTATCTTTGACAGGCTGTAAACAAAAAAGCAAAAAGCATGATCACTCAACAACCATGACGTTATCAGGGCACCATTTTGTGAATTCAGCATCAATTATATTCATAACCAATATAGATAGAGATATCAATCAAATTTACTGCACTTATAACTTCAGGTCACGTGTTAACATAACATATAAGTGCAATGTTCAGAGCCCTAGCATCTCTATTTGTCAAATATTCTTACCATGCTTGGCATGGAGACCCTTATATTTTGTTTCACAAACAAAAAAGAATGGTACTGTAGCTTGATGGTTGCAATCACAACATGCAATCACAACATCCAATCCCAACATCCAATCCTAACCTATAGTGCCAGAGTTGTAACTTAAGATTTCATTCAACTCCACTCACTAATCTTCAAATAGGTACAGTATAAGCACGATAAATTATATAAAAGTTTATCCTGGGAGGTATAAAAATAATTTATTTTTATACCTCCCTGGTTTATTTACCTCCGCCAAGGAGGTATATGTAATCAATCGCGTGTGTTTGTCTGTTTGTTTGTTAGCAGGATTACTCAAAAAGTAATTACAAGATCTTTACCAAAATGAATATACAGATAGATATGTGGTCAAGGACCATTCCATTAAATTTTGGGACCATGGTCCCAATTCTGAACCACTTTTTAGTATACTTTTCAGACCTGCTGGTGTTAAAAGATAGGACAGAATTTTTCAAAAGCCGACGAGCAGTCTTGAGTATTAAGTAAACTGAAATTGCATTTTCTCGAGAACTACTTGTCCAAAAAACTTCATTTTTGTACAAGAGGCAAGAGTTATAATTGGTGATTTGTAATTTTAAAACATAATTTGATTTAATGTGCAACTTTTTTGATGCGAGTAGTTTAAAAAACCTATTTCTTTTCAAATTCACTCGTTTCATTTTCGCGTTGCTGTTCTATTGTTAGTCAACTGAAGCTATTGTTAATTGAAAGGCTTGTTACTTAACCATTACACCAAACTCGCATACACATGCTTGTAGTGAAATTAGCCTAAATCACAAACAGCATTAAGACATACACAAATATATATATTTTTTCCCGGAGAAATCTTATGTAGGAGAATTTTACAGTAGGCGGAGGTATGCACTCTCGGAGTGGCTTTCTAGTTCATCCTGTAATTTGTGAGTTACTGGGTGTTGAATGAGTATGAACAAAATAAAAGTGAGAAGTCATCCTGTATCATTTTTTTCCATATTTTATTCGGTTTTCCAACAGGTCTCTTTAATTTCTTATTATTTGAATCATGAGGTTTTATACAAATCATACATATTGGTGAAAACTAGATTGAGCATTTCCATTGGGACAATAGTAGTGATAGACAAAGGGCGCAAAATGATACAAAATATTAATCTGCATATACATAGTTTACAAATCCAGTATATATCCGGTTCATTATCGGGAATGATTTTATTTAAAATCCAGTCAGCACATTTGTGTCGTCCTTGCCGTATGTGAAAACTTCTTGATGGTCATTTCTCCACCTACTAAAAGTGGAGTAATCCTAGATTCTGTTTTAAAACAATGTCAGCTCTAATACAATTAAATTGTTATATTTAATATAGGGTTTACAAAAATATAGTAAATAAATCCACTAATAGCAGAATGCAACTTTAAAAAGTACAGTAAAATTAGACTTGCAGTTGTAGTTTCCCTTACAATGCATCTGTCAGTTTATTCATAATTAGAACACGCTGGGATTCTGGATAGATGCTTGTTGATGTATTTTATATGTGACATGATTTTGCATTTCAACATAGATTATCATTTTTACACCATTTCTTTTTAGTTATGAAGAACGATTACTGCTAAAGTATGCCGATTAAAATTTAAAATTGTGGGTCAATAAGGAAGAATCAAATATAGTCAGGGAGATCTAGATGAGACATCACTCTGGTCTATTTTGTTATTTTGGAGCAAGTCTTAAGTATTTATCAATGATAGTGTTAGCATATATTTGATCTCTAGTACTTAGACAAACTTTATGTTTATACACAGAGTTAGGTGAAGTACACAAGTGGTTATTTATAGTTAAGTATGACCCAGAAGCTTGGATTACCTCTTTTACTTCCAAATCCTTAACTTGTTTAACATATCCTGAAACATGAGCACTAACTCTATTTTTGGGGGAAATTACTGCTCTGTTTTTGACAGATGATGCATTATTGTGTTCATGTACATTTCTATCAGGATCTATGTTTACCAAATTAGGTTTAATAACTTGATGATCTACAACACTAACAGTATCCTTTGTGTTTGACAAAACAATTTTTGGCGATGTATCATGTAGCCTCTCGGGATTATCAATTTGATCTGGAAGCTTCCTAAACTCTGTTAATACAACCTTGCTTTCATCACATGATTCATCTTCTGAAGAACTATAAAGTAGTTTTTTAACATCAGTGAACAATGGAAGGTTAGATGACAAACAAGCTGGTGTACAGGACATTGAATATTTTAAATCGATTAAACTTGAAGATGGACTACTGTTTAAAATATGAGAAGTTCCAAGGATATTTCTAGGAGAATTGATATTTACATTTTCTGTCAGTGTTTTTTCATCTTTTATATCATCAACATCAATCAGCAACACATTTTGAGATGAGTATTTTTTATGAGATTTCTCTGCTGTTGATGCAATTATTCCACCAAGACTTAATCTTTTTTCCTGATTGAATACTTCATCATCGTCAATGCTGCTAATGCTAGTAATGTCTTCCACAGAACTGACTCTGACTGTGGATTTATGTATTGGACTTGGCAAAGCTGGAAACACCTGATCTTGGGAGTCAATACTAAATCCACTACCCATATTCGTTATACTTGACCTAATGGGTAACAATTCATAGACATTAGAACACTCTTTATCAGAAGTTACATATTTAAAATTCATACAATCCTTCTGTTTCCCAATACTTATACCAGTTTTATCAACATCATCATATAAATGGACTTCTGATGAATTGGGTAACAATGATTGATGTCCTGTTTTATCAACATCATCATATAAATGGACTTCTGATGAATTGGGTAGCAATGATTGATGTCCTGTTTTATCAACATCATCATATAAATGGACTTCTGATGAATTGGGTAGCAATGATTGATGTTCTGTTTTATCATCATCATCATATAAATGGACTTCTGATGAATTGGGTAACAATGATTGATGTCCTGTTTTATCCACATCATTATATAAATGGACTTCTGATGAATTGGTTAACAATGATTGATGTCTTGTTTTATCAACATTATCATGAAATTCTGATGAAATGATTTTATGACTTGCAGGCGGCATTAAATTATATTTCTGAACATTCATTCTATATTGTCTAACCTTTTCTTTTAAGTTTTCTCGATCTTCTTCCGCCCAAGCAAGTCTTTTTCTTAATAAAATGTTTTGATAATCAAGATTTTTCAAAAGTTCAAGGTATTTCGCATCAGCTGCAACATCTGGCACTGCCATTGGTTTTATTGTAACATCTTTTTCTGTTTGTTCAACAAGAATGCTATTCATATTAGTAAATGTTTGAAGTCTTGTTTTCAGGACATCTTTTTCCTGCTTCAATCTAGCAATTTCATTTTGTGACTTCTCCAATTTGTCAATGGTTTTTTGAAGCTCATGTTCTACTTTTTGTATCTTTTTTTTTTGTTTAATATCATATTCCATTGGTTTTTCATTTTGCAATTCTCCTTGGTTTGAAAATTCTGAATATTTTTTACCATGTAGTATACCTTCACTGTATTCTTCTATATTTGTTGCTAGCCTCAATTGATGGTTTTCTGCCCATAAATGTCTAATCTCTTTCTGAAGATTGTCAAGAGAAACTTTCAATTTTTCTATAAATGTTTTATCTTCTTTCCGTTCAGCTTTTGTAGTTGAAGCTTCATGAAGTAGTCTACAATTTTCATGTTGTAGAACTTGAAGTTCCTCAACTAACTTTGGAAAAACATTGTCTGAACTAGTATTTCTAGTTTGAAGTTCTTTGAATAAAAAAAGTTCTCTTAGGTGGGACTTATCAAGTTCTTTTTTGAGATGTCGACACGCTTTTGCTATTGAATCAAGGACATCTAATAGCTCATCTTTAGGTGTTAGTCCTCTCCTCTGGTAGCCTTGTACTGAAAAAGAAAATTTTAAAAAAACTTTTACAATAAACAGTATTTGAATTTGAAAACATGACAAATTAATACATTATCCTATCTCATCTTATTTTGCAACTAAAACACCACATTGTCAAGTCATATGTATTGTAGATGTCGTGTATTAAGACATGGGTGATTGGTCTACGCGCATTGATATTGTGGGTAGAATAGTATAATAGGCTGTTGTTAATAAATGCCTCGTTCACTTGGAATCCACACCTGACTTAGTCGTGTCTATTATACCAGTGTACTGTTGTAGTGTCTTTAGCGTGTACGAAACATAAAATTTGGCGACGAGGATGGCCGTTAAAGACCACTATATGCCGATGTTTGTGCAGTATAATGAAGCCGAGAATTTTGACTGTTATTTGGAGCGGTTTGAGATTTATGTGGAGGCGATTGGACTGGTCTTACATGGAGAGCCGGATGCAGATGCACGTGGTAATGTGGGAGCTAGAGTAGCAGCCATTTTCCTGAACGCAATAGGTCGTAAGTACTACGGTATTTTGAGGGATTTGGTTAGCCCAAAGGCACCAAAAGATATTCCATATGATGAATTAAAGTCTACACTTAAGAAACATTTTACTAAGCCGATTACCATTGCCGAAAGACATAAGTTTATTCAGCGTAATCAACGTCCCGATGAAAAGACTTCTGAATACATAGTTGCTTTAAAACATTTAAGTTTGAATTGCAAGTTTGGCGAGAAGCTGGACGAGCAACTACGTGATAGATTCATAAGCGGGATGAGGGACCAAAATACGTCATTGAAATTAATGGAAAAGGCGGGTGTGGCTGCGTTGAGTTTTAATGAAGCAGTAGAAGTTGCTTTAGCGAGAGAAAGTGCTAAGGATGAATCCAAGTATCAGAGAGAGTCTGCTATAAATACAGAGGTTCATAAAATTGGTACATACTCTAGTGGTGGTAAACAGGGAAGCGGTGAGCGTAGGAATATGCATAAAAGTGATAACGGTAAACATAAAAAGCGGAATAAAGAACTTAAGATGTGTAACCGGTGTGGAAGAAAATCACATGATCAACAAAATTGTTGGTTTAGAGACAAGAAGTGTAACGTGTGTCAAAAAGTTGGACATATTTAGTCGCGTGTGCTACAAAAGGTCACAAGGTGTACGTGCGTTAAAGATTAATGATAGCGAGATGGATGATAGCGATAGTGATATTGAAACTGCATTACCTTTGCCTATTTTTACGACAACTAAATCATCAGATGCTATTTGTGTTAATATGAATGTGGATGACCGGAACTTTCAGTTTGAATTGGACACTGGTTCTGCAGTAACTTTGATATCTGAACAGACTTATAAAGAACATTTTAAGTATAAACGTTTGCAAGGGAGTTCTCGAACATTTACTAGTTTTACGGGGGAGATTGTAAAACTCCTTGGTAAAATCAGTGTTAAAGTGGTATATGAATCACAATGTCATTATTTATTCATGTATGTTGTTGCTAATACTAAGCATTCTATTTTAGGGCGAGACTGGTTAAATGTTATCAAGTTAAATTGGCAAGAATGTTTTCATAATAATTATGTTAATAAATTGGAATGTAGGGATGCTCTTAAACAACTCTTGGATAAGCATGAGGGTCTGTTTAAAGAGGAACTGGGTCTTTTAAAGCATATTAAAGCTGATGTTTTACTTAAGGGAGATGCCAAGCCAATTATTAGTAAAGCATACCGGGTTCCCTATGCCTTAAGGTCTGACGTTGATACTGAGTTAGATAGACTGGTCAACATTGGGGTTCTGACACCAGTGACGCATAGTCAGTGGGCCAGTGGTATAGTAACCGTTCGGAAAAAGGATGGGTCTGTTAGATTATGTGGAAATTATAAGCCCACAATTAATCCGGTGCTACAATCTGTTGCCCCACCTAACATTAACGTTGACGACATTTTGTCTAACCTTGCGGGTGGTGAAACCTTTACCAAATTAGATCTGGCACAAGCCTACAATCAGATGGAGTTGTCCGATGAGTCTAAAAAGGTACTCACAATTATTACTGAAAAGGGCTTGTTTCAGCAAAATCGTTTAGTTTTTGGCATAACGTCCGCGCCAGCAATTTGGCAAAACGCAATGAATGTTATCTTGAAGGATCTCCCAGGTGTACAAGTGTACCTTGATGACATCTTAGTCACAGGGAAAGACGATCAAGAGCACCTTGGTAATTTAGAGAGGGTCCTTGTTCGTTTGCAAGATTATGGCTTGAGACTAAAACGGGAAAAGTGCGAATTTATGAAGCAGTCTGTTGAATATCTGGGACATTGTGTTGATAAACATGGTGTTCATAAATCCATAGACAAAATTGATCATATTTTGCAAATGCCGTTGCCTTCGGGCATTACTACTTTAAGATCGTATCTGGGAATGGTGAATTATTACCGTTCATTTGTACCTCAATTAGCCACAATATTAGCACCTTTAACTAATATGTTAGAAAAGGGTAGAGAATTTAAGTGGACGGAATTAGCTAGAAATGCATGGGTAAAATCTAAGGAAATGCTAAGACATTCTGGGTTTTTGGTTCACTATGATCCTAATTTACCTTTAACAGTAGCTACAGATGCTTCAGGTGAAGGGGTAGGCGCTGTGTTATCCCACATGGTTAATGGGAAAGAAAGACCTATTAAATTTGCATCGCGTTCATTGAAAGACCGAAAGAAATTATCCGCAACTAGAAAGGGAAGCCTTTGGCTATCGTGTATGCTTGCAAAAAGTTTTATTCTTATATTTATGGCCGAAAGTTTATTTTAATAACCGACAATAAGCCCCTAACTACTATATTTGGTCCGAAGAAAGGGTTACCAATTTTGACTGCTGAGCGAATCCAGCGATGGGCTCTTTATTTGTCTGGGTTTGATTATAATATTAAATTTAGGAACAGTCAAGCGAATGCGAACGCGGATTATTTATCCCGATTACCGGTTGAGGGTCCACCACGTCATAGCGAAATTTCGGTTGCGCATATTGGTTCTAGTAGGATTCTTCCGGTAACTAGCGCCGAAATAAGGAATAATACCCGTAAAGATGTAATATTATCTAGAGTAATGCGTTATCTTATGGATGGAAGTTGGCCCCAACGCTGACGCTCCTTGGCGCTCCTGAAAACGATCAAAGGAGCGCCTAAAATAGCGCTCCCCAACCTGTTACAGTGCGTCATAAAAATATATAGGCCTATAATGATAAGAATATTAACCCCGAATACAACACACAGTCTATATATAGTCGCGCAAACGATCTTTGTTATGGCTACCCCCGATAGGCTAGGCGCGCCTACGATCTTTGATGTTGCATGAAAAATATCGTAAACAATTCATTCTAAATATGGTATCAGAACGTTCAATCGGTAGCTCAAAAAGACTGCCGTCAGAAGACCGTAATTATACAGACCTAGTTTTTTTGGTCACATGGCATGAAACGCGATACTCTCTGCTTTACCGCAACATCTCGTATGTTTTTTTTAAAACTCAGTATGTGAGGGTGGCTGCCGACGATAAACAGTAATTAAGATCGTGTACCTGGATTTTGTGTCACATGACATCAAACACTCTCTCTGATCTTAATAACTGCTCACATGTTTTCCCCTCCAAATTCTGGTCGGGCCTTTTCTTATACACATGTCGCCTTTATGTTAAATCTTATAGTAATTAATATGGAATATATATTTATTTTGCATATATTTTGTTGGTGTCCTAGCCTAGGTGTCGTTGTTTTTATAATTCGCTAACCCAAGGTAGGATTAAATAATTTATAGTGTAGGCCGCCGAAACTAGACTAGATAGATAGCCTCGACTCTCTCTCTCTGCGTGAGCTGAGAGGTCCACGGACCCGATGTCGTCTCGTCGGCGGATTTCCGTCCAAATTAGGATAACCGATGCTAGCTAGGGTGGCTACAAAAATTGACGTCTACTATCTTTAGATAGGATTTTAATTAGCAAACAATACATTGTTTGTTTGCATTGTCCATGCTTCTAAAGTAAAGGCGATGACAATGGTGTTTACTAACCCTACGAACCACCCTACGATCGACGCGTAGATAATTTAATATCATAACAATACATCGTAGACTACGTTCAGAGAACAATGACCTACGATGAATTTTACGTGCGAGAGTACCATTTCCGGCCATCTAGAGGTGTCATTTATCAAAATTCGGCTCGCCACAGGCCCAACCATGGTGGGCCTGTGCCTCGAATACTTAATCAAAATAATGGCTCTCCTCAACATATTGAGGAGAGCCATTAGGAGCTCTCCTCTTATATTTATAAATCAAGGTCTGATTCATTACCACATGACTACAAGACCTCTCTCAGATCTTATTACATGGTGGCAGCGGTAATAAAAGCCAACGTAACGCAATAACACTAAGTCAGGTCAGTACACTCTAGGCTAGGCCTAGTATTATACCACTCTACACAGCGTGTAGAACAGCCGAATAGCCAAGCACGAACGCATAGGCCTACAAAACAGTTACAGTGACAACATGGCTCATCTAACACAGCCAGGACCACTAGAACTAACAGGAAATGTATCTGAAAACTGGAAGAAATTTAAACAAAGATTTTTACTATACAATACTGCTTCTGGCACCGCAAAAAAAGACGACTCAACACAAACATCTATGTTGCTCCACATTATCGGGGATAACACACTAGATGTCTATAATACATACGTTTACATTCGACACTGAAGGAGATAGCATGAAGCTATTAAAGAAAGTCCTCAAATAGTTCGAAAAGTATTGTTCACCAAACAAAAACATAACATTTGAGAGACACAATTTCTTCACTAGATGTCAACACACATCTGAAACAATTGACCAGTATGCGACAGAATTAAGGAACAAAGCAAAATCTTGCGAGTTCGGAGACCTAACCAACTCCTTAATACAAGACAGGATTCTCTGTGGTATTCCAGACAATCAACTCCGTGAACGTCTACTAGGGGAAGATGACTTAACCAAAAAGCCTTAAAACTATGCAGAGTAGCAGAAATTACTAAGTCCCATGCAGATCTGTTCAATCACAAAACAGACCATGTGGGAATTGTGGAAACAACCATAGACCAAAACAATGTCCAGCTTTCGGCACAGTTTGCAAAGCTTGTGGAAAAAAAGGACACTGGAAAAAAATGTGCAGAGGCAGAATGCGCAAGGAAAAAAGTGATGAAAGAACCAAAGGATCATACTTATACAGATCCAGAAACAAAAGTCCATTTAGGAGACAGATGAACGCTGTTGACATAGATGAACGCTGTTGACATAGATGAACAATGTCGTGGAACAGTTTAAGGAACTATTGTTTGATTTAGTTGGAATGAACAATGACGGTGATGAACTCTTTGCTAACCTAAAAGTTCAAATACCACAAAGGAATAGCATTTTTCTGCAAAAGTGGACACAGGCACCCTGGGGAAACATCCTGCCCCTATGCGTGTACAAACAAATGGTACCTCACAATATCAATACAGATGGACTCCCCAAGCCAGGGAAAACAAAGCAAAGCCAAGTCAAACTGACAGCATACAATGGAACAACAATTCCACAACATGGTACAGTCCAGATCCAAGCCAATTTTAATGACAACAAGTGGTCATGGTTAACCTTCTACGTATGCAATGTTGAAGGACTAGTAATCTTAGGACTCTCCGACGCAAGAACCTTGAAACTTGTGACAATCAACTGTGCAGTAAATACTACTGTGGATGTTAGCACACCAATCAAAGACGAAAATGATCTACAAAACCAATACCCAAACAGATTTTACGGTATTGGGAGGTTTCCAGGCAAATTCAATATCACATTGGTTGAAGATGCTCAGCCTGTAATCCACCCTCCAAGGAATTTAGGAAAACCTAAAAAAATGAGCTGGAAGCAGAGCTGTGAGCATGATAAATAATGGAATAATAACAAATGTAACTGAACCAACTGACTGGGTATACTATCGTCAATAACCTACAGTCGCAAAAGTAATGGGAAATTGAGGATCTGTCTCAATCCGAAGGATCTCAACAAGGCAATGAAAAGAACTTATCACAAAACTAAGCTAGCTAAGTGGAGCTAAGTCCTTTAGCAAACTTGATGCGAGACATGGTTATTGGAGCATTGTGCTAACGGAAGAATCCAGCTTCCTAACTACATTCAACTCGCCTTTCGGAAGATTTAGGTTTAATCGCTTACCATTTGGACTCAAAGTGTCACAAGATATATTTCAAGAGAAGATGGATATAATCCTGGAGCAGTGCCCCGGCACATTTGGAATTGCGGATGATGTGATTGTTTTCGGACATGATGAGAAACAACATGATCAGAACCTGCACAAACTTATGAAAGTTGCAGCAAAATATGGCCTTGTATTTAACATTGTGAATGTGACATCAAAACACACTGTGTAAAATTCTTTGGATGTCTCTATGATGCAGATGGCATACATCCTGATACACAAAAAGTACAAGCCATCCACTCGCTCCCAAGTCCTACATCTGTCACCGAGTTACAACAGTTCCTAGGGATTGTACAATATATGTCTCCATTCATACCAAAATTGGCAGACCATACAGACACACTCAGAGTTTAACCAGGAAAGACTCAGAATACAACACAAAAACTTAGTAAACACTCCACCAAGGCTCCAGCGAATGATGATTCAACTACAACCATATGATGTACATCTAACGTACAAACCCGGTAAAGACACAATGTCAAGACTCAATCCCTCATATGGCCCTGAAATACAATTCGACAAACCATTCACATCGTACAGTTCTCGCATGAGAAACTAGCTGAAATGCAAGAACAAACCAAACAAAGTGTAACTCTCAAACCCCTGATGGATATCATAACAAGCGGATGGCCAGAAGACCCCAAAGAGTTGCCAAAATGTCTCATAATTTTCTGGTCAGACAGAGAAACATTATCAATCGAAGATGACCTTATTCTACAAGGCAACAGAATCCAAATACCAGAAAAACTAAGACCAGAAATCCTTAAAAAACTACAAACAGACTACCAAGGTGTAACCAAAACTCAACTCCGAGCCAAATTAACTGTGTTTTGGCCGGGAATCAACCGTGACATTGAGAATTTGATCAAAAGCTGCACCATATGTCAAACACACCAAATATCACAACCACCAGAACCCTTAATGCAGCATAAAATACCTGAAAGACCATGGCAAGTTGTATCAGCAGACCACTTCTATTTCTCGTTTTTTAAGATTTCTTAAAATCAGAAACATTTGCTAAAGAACACAATATCGAAATGTTTATTGATGACCTCTTATTTTACAAAAATCTCTTAGACTGCTACACAATTTTAAAAATCTGTAGCAAAAAGGTTGTTTTGTATAGCTTTTTGCTATGCTACACTGGCGAAATTATTCCCTGTTTTTGCCTTTTTTAAAGATAGGTATTACTGTTGCCTCCTTCCACGATAAAGGGACCTTCTGATCATTGAATAATCTAGTGAATATTAGACTGAGAGGGTAAGCAATTTGATCCTTTAATTCAATCCAAACTTATGAATATCTTCTTCCTTAAACTCAATATCTGACAAAGAAGCCTCAATCTTTTTATCAAGATTCGGAACATTCGATAAGTTCTCTTTACAAAAGACACTGCTAAAAAAAGAATTATTACTGTAAAGGGACTATTTTAAGCTACTGTATGCACTTACTGGGTTCTGTATTTTTACAATGAAAAATCTAAAAAATAAATGTACAACATTTTTATTGGAGACTAATATGAAAAGTAGACCTATATTTAGTATTTTAAAACTTATACATGACTATCCACTGTGGTGGGAACCACCTAAAGAATATGTGGGGTAATTTCAGCTCAGTAATCGGCAACTGTCGTCTCAATTGTAATTGTATTGTAGTTAAAAAAAAGCAATATCTAACCTGATCTGCCATCTGTCTTTTCTTGTTCAAACACAAAATCATGTCTTCTTTCCTGAAGCAATGTTTCAAAATTTATAGTATATTTGTTTTTGGCAGCAACGGTATCATAACTTATATCCTGTAATACAATTCACATAAAGTTAAAACGTCTGTATACAAGATTAGGGTTAAAGTTAACTTTTACTAAATTCTTTGATTACAAAACGCCCTTTGTTCAGTCACATGTGTAAAGAAATACTATTGTTACGAGATGGAAGTCACCAATGAAAGGCTGCCTACTACAACAGACTTTGCTTTTTGGTTACTATTACTATTAGTTCATAATTTCAAATACCAGCAATTGCACTAGATTTGTTCACCGCATTTTTACTCCATAGTGGCTGCAGCAGGCGGTACAGTCATTTACATAAACAGCATATCAGCTGATGAAGTCAACCAGACAGCTCGATGAAACTATCTTTAGAAAATGTTATAATATTTAATGTTCAAGAGCAACATTTACTTTAATAAGTATTATAAACATGTATGCTCCTTTTGCTTGCCATTTTAAATATAAAATGAATTACAGTAATAAATATAAAATTAAATACCTCCAAATTCAATGCCATTGCTTATACCGTATATGATGAACTTAGCAGTTACGATCCAGCTCAGTGAGTGCAACCATAATAAAGGAAGTTAATTTGATTCTGTATCCTGTGAAAGCAATAATTATTTTCCGTTTGTAATAGATTAAATTAACTGCAGTGAATATTTTATGGAAAGAAAGTTTTTGTTTGTTACCTAGCTTTTAATCAGATTTTTGTCAATAGGGGTTTTTGATTTAATGGGTGGAAAATCTAAGTAGTTCCCAGCTATATTATGAACATTTCAATTTAATTTATTTTTGATTATTGATTAAAAGGCAATTTGAAATTTTGAAATCTTGGGGGAAGAGGGGGGGGGGGAGATTTTAAATGGATAAAAGTTGTCAATTTGCGTTTCACATCATTGGTTCGTACATGATTTTACTGATGATGGTCTCAAGTATATTGCGACCTAATAGGACGCGCCGTATAATCGTATTGTTAATTTTATTTTATGAATAAAACATGCAAGTGTTGATCGTATACAGCAAGAAAAACAGGAATTGCTGAATTTATATACATTTTGGAATATAGCTACAGTATTAGGCCTGTAATAACTAATATTATTATTTATATTATAAGCTAGTGAATATTTATTTTACCATTTTTCCAGAATATAATAAAATAAGGCGTGTCATATAGGCCTATATTAGATATATTAAACGTTGTGGCTAAAGATACAGTACCGTATCCACACTTTTAACAAGAAATATTTCTTACAAAAAACGCCGCGTAACTTTTTGACTGGACAGTCTTCATTAATCTAATATAATAGGTCGGCCAATCAAAACGCAAGTGAACAATTGGGACTTTACTTGTGATTTATGTCATTGGCCTGTCAGCACAGTCGTTTCTTTCTAGAATTAAACGCACAAACTTGTATTGGGTATAATTTATGTTTATGTGGTTATTACTATCGCATTTAGGTATTGATAATAATAATAATATGGCTTTTGAATATATAATTACTGTCTGTAGAATAACATTTATACATTTTCGGTTCGCGATGAAAAGTTTATATTTATAATAATAGTATATGGGTTGTATTAATGATAAGCTATCACCAAATCGCGTTATACCACTATTTCTCAGGGTTTTTTGCACCATTGATCAATACCAAACGCGTATCGGTATTATAGTTTTTAATGAATCATTACATTAATAAAAATACCCAATTAAATCAATCGCGTCAGTCCAATTCCGACTTATGTTTCGATCACATAGTTCTGTGTCTACACTGTCCCAACTAGTTTAACAAAAAAAGTGTGATGTGCCCAAATATGGTAGTGATATGCCCGAATATCGTAGTGGACATCGTCATGTCTATATAATATGGGCACATCATATTTAGTTTGACAGAGCTTAAGGATTATATTTAAAAAATGTTTTCTTACATTTTGAAAAAAAGTATTTATTTGTTTATAAGCCCAATTTTCCAGTCTTAATTTTACATTTTGAACAAAAGTATTTATTTGTTGATAAGCCCAATTTTGCAGTCTTATTTTACATTTTAAACGAAAGTATTTATTTGTTGATAAGCCGAATTTCCAGTTTAATAATAATGACCCCTTCCACAGTGCTTATACCATATATATTTTACATGATATTGACCGTGGGTTCTTTACGCCTCTGATGCATTTGTTTTTATTGTACCTTTTTAATAAATTATTATATGTTTAGGCCTAATCACACCCAATTTATTGAAACGGTCAGATTCCGATTTCAATTGAACAAAAGTAGTACTGTATTTATTATTCATTGATAAGCCAAGGGTCCCATGGCGTTAGCCGATATCTTGAGCATTTGACTCATGTGTCAACCTGTAACACAAATCATTCTTCAAAATCTAAAGAAAGAACCTCACACGTCTTTTTTGTGAGTGATGGATATGCCCAAGGAAATAATATGTGGACATTGCAAACAATCATAGGCCCGATCATAGGCCTACAGTAACAAACATAACATGGCTTATAAGCATAACATTCAGACTTGTTTGTTTTCTAGTGGATTTTTATTTACTTTAGCATGTAGAATAAAACTAGTAACAGTGGCTATATTAATAATTATACTGATTATCCTTGATGTTATCGCGTCTAATAATAAAATATTTTGTTGTTGATAAGCCCAATTTTTCAGCCTTGATTTTACATTTTGAACGAAAGTATTTATTTGTTGATAAGCCCAATTTTGCAGTCTTAATAATGACCCTTCCACAGTGCATTTTACATGATATTGACCGAGGGTTTTTACGCCTCTATAGCCACTGATCAATACCATAATTAATGTACTTTTTTAAATGAATATTGAAATGTTTCAACATACCCAATTCAAAAAAACGGTCCGTTTTCGAGTTCAATCTTTTAGAGAGGTTGGAGTTTCATTTTGAACGAAAGTATTTATTTGATTGTGATAAGCCAAATTTCTAGTCCTAATGATTTGAGATTCAACGGGTTTTGCTTTCAATTGTATAATAACAGCCACATGTTAAGGAATATGAATATCTTTATGATTTTAATATGGTTCGAAATGATATTACACAACGATTAGACAGCAACTGTGCAAGAGTCCAACTAATAAAATGAAAACGGAATGATCAATTAATTGAACATTTACAGCATAAGGCCCATACACTAGGACGATAACGATCGACGATAAATAGACAAATGTGCATTTTTAATACATAAACCAAAAGAAATATAAACAATTCCTTTGATGAAAATTATATTTTCACACGTCCAATCAAATGACGTCATGATTAGTAAGACCAATAATATCGTGACAATACAGCGATTTTATTGTTTTTATTTATCATGACGTCATTTGATTGGAATTTGAAAAACATTATTTTTATCAAAGGCAGCATAAATGATTATCCTATAGGTCTAGAACAAAAACCTTTCTAATTTCTTTTGGTTTATGTAAACAAAATGCATGCTATATATTTATCGTCCGTCGTTATCGTCATAGTGTAATTGGGCCTTTATACAAAAAAAAATAAATTGATTACGAAGTTACATGTCATTTTCACCTATCACCAAAAAACTAACCTTTTCAACACTAATTAATTGTTATGAAGCCAATTTATATTATTATTATTATTATTCACTTTTATTTCAAATATCAAAAAATTGACCAAAATTACAACTCGTGGCTAAGAGCCAAATTGCGTGTAAAATACATGTCATATCAAAAATATAAATATATATAAAAAATATGAAAAAAAAAAAACAACAAAGAAGGGGAGAGCAGTCGCAAACTAGCAGGGGAAAAAATTAAGAATTCAGTAATTTGATGAAGTAGGGTATAGGGCTATTGGTATATCTGGATGTTTTAGACAGTAGCTGGGTAATTTTGTTTTTATTTCTTAAATTCCTACCATGACAGCTATGTCTGGTCGGTGGGATTAAATCATAAATTATATTATATTTCATTAATGAACTTTACGGTAAATGAAGAGTAAGTATCAGTTAATATGAATAATATAACTAGTAGGTCTATGAAGTTGCGTCCAGACACAGAACTGTGACATTACTATCATAAATGTTGAAACCACTTATAAAACCTTTTTTTAAAGAAAATATAATTGTGTTAGGAGAAGGCTAATAAACAAATAGATAATGTACAAACCTTTTTCTGGATTAATTAATGGAGCAGGCGTTCCTAATAATCTGCTGCTGCTACCTAGACTGATTGTTCACCTTCTGACGATAATTGATTGGACCCTCCACGGCATCTGATAACCAACAAAAAATGTACCAGGACTGTTTCAATGATTTAATATCTGACGGCGTATTATTATAACATTGGCCTAGATTGACAGTCAAAAGAAAGTTATTGTAAATACCTCCCTTTATGTTGACAGAGCCAAAATAAAGTTTTGACCATTATCGAATGATTATTTGACAGTGATTTATTATAATACCAGCCTGGTTGACAGCAAAAACGAAGTTATTATTTATTGAACAAGATTTTACAGATTTCCGTCTACATCTCAATAATACTGTATTATCAGCAAAGGCTTTCATATAGACTCTCTTCTCCCAGACGTTTTTTGGGTCCAGCAGCTACCTATAAATTATAGTCGAGTTTCCAAATTCACAAAACTGTCAGCCTTAGATACTAAAGCTACCGCTATGAAACAGCTTATTAATGAATGTGTCCTCCTGGGACATAGCTGGCTAGAGCCGCGGCGCGAAAACTAAAGGTACGGTAATTTATAGAGGGTGCTATGTAAGATAGATGTTATTTCCTCACTTGTACCTGCATGAAGTCATGTCTCTAGAGGGTATTCAGTTGCATGCCTACAGGTTGAGGTCACACACACAGCACATTAAAGTTCAAAATTGACCATTTTTAAATGGGCATGTGATTCATAATTAAAGAACTAGCTTTTTGATTTGTATGTACTTTTTCGATTAAAGGACATCTTTTTAATAATATACCTGAAGAAAGAACAATGATTAATTTTAAAATGTCAAGCAGCATTTTTTCTAATAATAAGAAATATTTCTTGTTTAGTTTTTAATTTAAGAGAGATTATAGAATAGAGGGTAGGTTTTTAATATTTAGGAACGAGTTTTATATTTAGGTACGAGGTTTAGGTATGCAATTTATAATTACCGTACGTACCTGTCACACCAAAATCGTACCAGTTTTGGCTGCCAAAATCAGTCCGGGGGACCTTTTATGGCTGCCAAAACTTGTCCGGCCTGGATAAAATCGGTCCGGGCAGTAGGACTGATTTTGGCCGCCTAATATGGTCCGGTCTTACAAATATATGGTGCGCAAAATGAGTTATAATGTATATATCATTAAAAAAAAAAGCCATGATTAGTCATTATATTGAAAACTACGGGGTTTTATTTGTTATTTTAATATTATAAATTAAGCCTGTTTTTTTTATTGTCATTATTAGTAGTAACTCATCAATAATTAGTACTAATTGTTTGCTTTTTACAATATGTATCTCTGCCTGTTTTTAATCCATTTTGTTCTTTTTTAACATCTTTGTTTCCCCATGATGTTAAAAACAATTTAATTTATTAATTATTTATGGTTAATCAATCAATATTAAGATTTTATAGTTATAGTGAGAATAAAAGCCTATACATATAAGATGGTTCTGATTAATGTGTGAAAAAAGCATTTGACTATATTCATTTTGACATTATGTAGCCTAAACTAAACATAATTGATTTTGAATCCATCAATTGCTTTGAATTGTCAAGGGAGTGGTTGAAATAAATGGGGGTAACATCACATGAATTGGGGCGTCTATTACAATTTTCTTTTTCAATTTATAAATTATTTTATATCTATCTATTATGTCTAATTGTTTTTCGCAACTTTTGTATATATTATTTGAATAATGTTTACAAATCTAAATGTATATTGTAAACGTAATTAGATTGGGTGCGATATAGTTTCGCAGTAATAACATACCAGCGGTCCTATATATAACTTGGTTTATTCAAAGTGTTTCAATGATCGAGGAAAATTGACTACTACTACTACTTTTTTTGTATATAATTTAATTTCCACAAGTCCACGTGACATAGTGGCAACAACAACATTATAAATTTAGTTGCTGCTTTGCTTATATCTCGGATTGCTTTCCTCCAGTCCTGTCTGTTCTCTGCTATTCTCCGAATCGTTTCTAGGCTATATCTTTTATGCTTTTGATCCTAGGGAGTAGTGCAGTTGATGATTGTTTATGAAGGGTGATCAGGTCGTTCGATAGAGTTACCAGTATAGTGTGGATCGTGGTCGTCCTCTATACTTTTGTTGCTTACATTTTTCAAAATAATAGTTTTGCTTTATTGGCTGGGACTTCCTTTTGCAATCTGAGGGTGTGACCGAATAACCGCCATCTCGATTCCAAAATGTCCAAAATTCACAAATATCAAAATTTGAAAAACAATTATTACGATGATGAATGACTTATAATATAATAGAAAAATAATAACAAAACAATAATTATAAAACCCGGTGAATTTATTGTAAATCATATCTGTATGCCGATATTTTTGTAGGACAATTACTTTTTTAATCAGTAGAAACATTGAACAAAAACTTAAACTTAAAACAATCTTAAAACATGTAGCAATATAATATAATGCTACCTTAGTAATAGGCATAAGTATGGTATTAAAAAACCACTGGTGCCGTGATGTTAAAGGTTGGGCAGAATACGTCGTGCCTTTAAAGATTAAAGAACACCTTACAGAGCTCTTAATTAATAGAACAAGGCCAACAGCCATTAAGTCGCGTGCTACAATGCATAGTGATACCGGACCGACAGACAGACCGACCGACATAGTGAACTATAGAGTCGCGTCCACGCGACTAAAAAGTGTCAAAGATGTTATCACTATTCGTTTTGAGTTGTGAAGATATCAGTATGTGTAAGTGTCAACATTCAGTAAATCAAAAATATGTTTTATGATGATTTTGTTTTATTTGAAAAATCCTAAATTGACACATACTCTGTGCTTCTTAATATTATTTATAATATCCTAATTTTAGCCTCAAACGATGGTAGATAGTCAGTGTCTACTTTTAAACTGATATACTGTAGCTTACACTCTTATCCTTTTAATTTTCGTTATATTTTACTACATATTTTAAAATCACTTTAATCAGGGAAGAGTGAAATTGAAATTGTATTTTCAATTCTTCCCTGCTTTAATGATGATGGTTCAATGTCTTCAAAATTATAAAAGGCAAGCAAGTCAATATACGTTTTAGTCGCGTGCAACGCAACTCTACATCTCACTATGTCGGTCGGTTGGTCGGTAAACACTAACTTGAGCACGCGACTTCAGCCATGTAAATGGTTAACCTAACTTTAAAAGCAACACAAACATAAAAGAAAAACAGTGTGTCTACATAAACTCTTTACAGAGCCAT
Source organism: Antedon mediterranea (assembly GCF_964355755.1). Taxonomy (NCBI): domain Eukaryota; kingdom Metazoa; phylum Echinodermata; class Crinoidea; order Comatulida; family Antedonidae; genus Antedon; species Antedon mediterranea. The sequence continues at coordinate 10,813,210 of NC_092675.1, forward strand.
ACTTTTGGAGCAAGGGGGACACTGGAGATGTTTCACAAGATGTCAGCAGGTGGTCGATTCTGTGGAAGATAGTTCAAACAGCTTGTGATGAATGGAAAGTCGAATGTTCTCAACACTGGAGGAATTTGCTTTCTCTCCTCATGCAGTTCTTGATAAATGTCAAGGATCATCGTCCTGTTCTTGTGTTTCAAAAGGTCTCTTTGTGATGTCAGAAGATGACGTACATTTCTCACTGTTTAGTAACATTTCTGGGCACATGTATTCTGGGGTAGGCCTACAAAGTGACATGAATCCCACTATAGTTGTTGACGCAGCACCACATGACTTCATCCTAGCACAACCGAGGTCACACAGTTTTGGTACAAACTTTTTGTCTAAAAGAATGTTATGTTGGCGGGCTTTATCCTGGTGTATTATCTGAGGACTATGCTTGTGTGTAAATACGAAACACCTACAACACCAGTTGCAGCAACTGCCACTTTCCTATTTCGTGTTTTGCCAATAGATGAATTCAGTAATGATAGACATAAATGATGCTCCAGAGGCAAATTCCAATGAACTTTTCAATATTCTTGTGTGCGAGTTGTTGGTCTATTTGAGGCTCCCTTATAATCCGCTTCTTCGGACGCTTGCCCTTTCTCAACTTCACTTTCTTTACGGCAACATACTCATATTGGTACATTCCCTTGAATACTTCTCCAAATGAGCCCTGAGCAATAGTCTTCTTGTAATCACAATCAAGATGAGATGACTTTATGGTTAGAGGGGTGGAGAATTCTAGGTTGTTTTTAACAGGAACTGTTGCGCCTGGTTTAAAATCTCTATAACTTCTCTCACAATCACATCACATTTGCTGTCAGCTTACACTTAACAGTGGCAAAAGCCAGGTTTGTCAACCACATATACACTCCTCCTGAATACACAGACTGGCCATCCCATTTGATAGCTGGGGCGGATCCAGAGGGGGGGTCCACGGGGTCCGGACCCCCCCTAAATTTTAAGGGTGCCCTTTTTTTAGAGGTTCAATATTTTATTCGTGTGACATATTTGTGTGTATATTAGTATGCACAGATTAGGCTACACTAACCCCAAAAATAAAAACAGAAATTTATCACAATGAGCGCGATGTTAAGTTACGGCGGCCGATCAAAGAGCATCGTGAGAGGTGGTGACGCGTGATGATCTCTACTTAAACTTCTAAAAATAGATCGTTTCACATACTACAGAGGGCGCATGTAAACTTTTTACGATTCAACTCCGCGTACGTTACCATGCGCGCTATGTCATTGACGCGATTATATGTCCATTGGTAAACACAATTTTATGTATCATTATTCTGAAAATAATTGAACTGTAAACATAATTCTTTTGAGTATTTGTTTATTTACATATCATTCCATCAGATCCACTATTTTTTATTTCCATTACATCCAACCAAACATGTAAAAAATGTAGTTAAAATATCGTACTATCTAGCGCGTACGACCATACGCGGTAGATTGTTTACTCAAAAATCATCGAACGGTCCTTACACTATTCAACCTTGTTTTTGTAGTTGAGCCTCTCATGACCTGGGATTTGTTTGTCTTCCTACGCCAAGATAATATAGTTCTACAAGCCATGTGCTTTTTTCTCTGAGAAATATTTATTATAAGTGCCAAAAAAATGTTTTTTTTCTCGATATGAAGCCTTTATTATTCAAATCTTTTAAAGAAAAATCACACATACGTACCATAAAGAAGGTTCATTTATTTCATTTTTGAAACAATATTTGTGAAAATTACGTGAGGCTCAACTACAAAACCACCATTTTGTGATATGATGTCATCGTAAGCCAATCAAAGCTGAGCTTTCCCGTGATCGGCAGAGCTCACGGTTGAATGATTTTTGATTCTGGCTATTTGATTGGTGGACGCGAATCACCCACAGCGGAATGTTTTCTCTCGCGTGTACCAAGAAGTCACGTGATCTCTCTGTACTGAAACGGTACTACACAAATTCAGAGCAATGAATTTGTACAACTCTATATATTTTATAAACATTTAATAACATATTTTATTGATATTTCCAATGTTGATATATAAAAGAAATTACTATAAAACGTAATTATATGTAATTATTTTACCGAAAAATGGCGCAATTTGTTTACAACGTTCGTGGCTAAAAACGATCATTTTCGGCAATGTTTTAGACCCTATATTTCGAAAACTACAAGTCCGATTTTCGTAATTATTTCTTTATTGGAATATTGAAACAAAATACCAACAGATAATGTTTAAATTGGTTGAAAAATAACAACTTTTAATTTTGCATCGTTATCCTTGCTAATAAAGTGTCATTTCCGGCGAACTAGAAAGGTGCCATTTATCATGGATTTTGCGTGCGAGAATGCCATTTCCGGCCATCTAAGTGTGTCCTGTAACAAAATTCGCTTCGCCACAACCCCCACCATGGGGGGCCTGTGGCTCAAATACTCAATATCTGATGTGCCCTTTTTATCGGCGGACCCCCCCTCTAAAAAATGTCTGGATCCGCCCCAGGATAGAGAGTAGTAGTATAGACTAGAGCCAGTCTAGCTCATCAGGTTGTCAACAAGCAGGTCACATGTCAATGTGCGCACACGTGGTTCATGGTTCAATTACACGTGTGACGTATACAAGATAACGCGTACGTATGAGTTATTATCTCGTACGTACAAGATAATAACTCGTACGTATGAGAAAATAACACGTACGTACGAGATAATAACTTGTACGTACGAGAAAATAACACGTACGTACGAGATAATAAGTCGTACGTACGTGATAATAACGCGTACGTACGAGATATCTAAGTCGTACGTACGAGTTGTGGAAGCTTTTTTTTTTACATATGTCCCCAATGGGGCTTCGTAATATATCAATTCAATACAATTATTATAAAACAATTATCCAATATTTAATAGGTTGAGGAAGGAAAAGGGCTCAATCATAAATATTTTGGCCCTGTACCGGACCATATTTATCGTATCGTGACATACCTTTAGTTTTTAAAAGTATGGATCGGTACCGTATCTTTTTAGGCACGGACGGCGTATATTAAACCCAGGGTCCAGGGAGTTGTTATTCAACTCCTGTTAACTACAGTGGCCTACTGCTTTTTGGATAAATTCATTTTATTTTCAGTCTCTTTGTTGCAGGCCCACATGATGGAAGCAGGCCTAGGCTACCTAATACTATGGTTTTGAACAAAAACAAAATGTTTTTGTACTTACCTTTTGAATTACCCTGGGTGAATAAGGAAAGAAAAATATACATAAGGCACATTTATCATGCTATGATTCGAAACGTGACAAAATTCAGAACTAATCCGGGACGATTCGGCCCGGCCCGGGACGATTCGGCCCGGCCCGGGACGATTCGGCCCGGCCCGGGACGATTCGGCCCGGCCCGGGACGATTCGGCCCGGCCCGGGACGATTCGGCCCGGCCCGGGACGATTCGGCCCGGCCCGGGACGATTCGGCCCGGGACGATTCGGCCCGAGACGATTCGGCCCGGGACGATTCGACCCGGGACGATTCGGCCCGGGACGATTCGGCCCACTTTTGGTGAGACGATTCGGCCCACTTTTGGGCCAAAACATCCACTTTTTTGACAATTGTGGGCCGAAACGTCTCACTTTAGACCAAATCATTTTCATTTTTTTTGTATTTATCAAGGTGTTTAACAATCCGTATTTTATTGATATTGACAATATAATATATAAAATAAATTACTAAAAAAACGTAATTTTATATTCAATTTATTACTTCGAAAACTTTGTTTATTTCCCGTGCATTCGCCAAGCGGCCAACAGAGGGCGTAACTTGTTTACATCGCTAACATTTTTAGAACGGGAACAATATTGAGTTTTTATAAAGAAAAGGCAAATAAAATGTGGTCAGATAAAGTGGACTGTAACAATTTAGCAAGGTATAAAAGTAACGTTTATAAAATTGATATTTAGGTAAAGTTAAATATAATAACTATTTTTGGATTGCCTGAAAGAGGTAAAAAGAGTTATAAAATAAAAGAATTCTGTGCTAATTATACGTAAATTGTCATTGAGCACTGGGCAATAGTGCATCAGAGGTTTATTTACGTGGTGCACTTAAAGTAATGTAAAATGTATAAAATAGAGGAAAATAATTTTTTCTTTCCTTACTATTATATATATACAGTAAATGCATTGGTATAGGAGTAAGATATAAGATGTATTGAAAGTTATTTATTATTGCCAGTTGTATTGTATTGTAATATTACCATTGTAAACGAACACATCTTATTGGTGAAGAAATAAAAGTGTGTCGAACCTACAACATAAAACAAACAAAAAAGATTCCACTTCTATAATTGTTTTCTACAAGCTATACGATGTAATAGGCCTAATTTAAAATTAAATTGGGCGACTTTTGGTAAATGTTTCATATTGTGAACTTTACAGTAGGCCTACCATGTTTTGTCCCAGTCTATTTCATTGTTACCCCATCTCAACTTCGGCCCACTTTGCTTGTATATTGGGGAGTTTAGCAACCTTGCAAACAGCTAGACAATTTATTCACTAAAAATTAAACATTAGGAGGAATTTTTTATTTTTATTGTAAATAATATTTAATGAAAGCATGAGATACTAGATCTACCATCAGCATACCTCTCTCAACACGTAAAAAATATTAATGACTATATATGAGACACAGACGTCTGCATGACTAGGCTATTGTATATCTGTAAATTTGTAAGTTTTATAATAATTATTATTATTTGTAATGATATCCTGTATTTTTGTTGTTGTGTATTTGTTTTAGGCCCCTATTTAGGCTACTTGTTTCGTAGTAAGATATATTGTACAATTTGGGTACGGACGTAGGCCTATTATATTTTCATACATTAATTAATTAGTTTACATTTTGTTTTGATGTTATTTATTTAGAACTTCGTGCCTTATGTTTGTAATTTTGTATGTAAATTGGATGCACCATTAACTGATAAATGTGTGCCATCGATAAAGGTGATTCCTATTAATAAATATATAAAAAATAAAAGCGACCACGTGCCAGTCCAGCATCTCTGGACATTGTTGTTTTTCAAAACAGATTATTTCAGCCTGTACAAATTAAGTAGGGATGTCACATGAAAACTTGCACATTAGTGGATTATACATTGTTACAGATTTGCACATTTGAGTTTGCACAAAAGTGGTGTTTTTTCAACATGTTTGCACAATGTGGTTGTTTGCACAAGTGACTTTTTGCACATTTCACGGCTCAAACAATGCCATCAAAGTATGCCAAGGAGAAAAGAAAACATTATTTTTTTTCTATGGAAGTGATTAATTTGATTAAAAGTACAAAATAACATATTCAAAGTCTGATTTAATTAATCTTCATTTTTCATGTTTTTGGGGGAACAACAATACAAAGAATCACACCCGGCTTTTCATATAAATTCGACCACCTCTCTCGGCGGCCGATTAGCTAGCCGCAGATTAGCCGTTGTAACACACGCCCGCTGTAGTTTCTTATTTCCTCAACCCCCCATCGATATTTAAAATAGGAGGAAAACAAATAATGTGGCCGGTTTGATATTGTTGTTGTGAGAGAGAGAATAAAGAGAGAAGATCAGAAAGGCCCCGCGATATGATGCGTAGATGTCCTCTTATTAATATTAGGCTAGGCCTAGGCGCGACTATCATAAACAATCATTTTGATTAGGCCTACCTACGGTAAAGTATAAATTTTAGTTTAAAATAATCATAATGTTTTAAAATAACAGTAACACTTCAGTAAGGCCTAGCCATTTATTTGAGTTTCCTAGCCGCGCCTAGATAGATGATAGGTCACCGACAGTGCATTTCGGCCGCCAGTTATGTTATGGAACGACCAAATTCATGAAACGCCAAAAGGACCAAATATGACAAGTTCATTTCGGCCGCGGCGTTATGTATGTATACATTTTTAATATTTGTACTAGGAGGCTTAGGCCTAGCTATTATGCCTATATAATTTTTACGCCGTGGTTAGGATTCCGGCACCGGAACTCAACTGCCCAGCGTTAGGGAATCCGACACGCTATTGCGCATGCCCAGATCGAGGTAATCGGCGACTCTATACTTCAACAGCGATGGATCATTTCATAGCTACTAGCCTAGATGCCTATAATACGGGATCCACTAATCTAGGCTAGGGCTACCAGTTAGACGTGACCAGTGGGGCCTATTTATTTTGTAATTAAAAAGTGGTTGCTTCATTCATATATAAACTTCATATCATTATGAATTATATAATTACATGACTAGTTTATGATTTTTCATAACGCATTATACTGTACGGTACATAACAACATGCAATCACAAGTTGATTTGTTGACGGCAGCAACCGCGTGGATGTGAAAAAACTGTTCGGGAAGTCAGGGTCGCAACGCTAAAAACAGCATTACGATTCTTAGATAGATACTGATACTTATTAATATCATTATGATTATTTTAACGCGTTGCGTAGTATTATTTTAATTATTAATTCATTCATGTATGGCATAGGCCAAGTTTCATCCATCGCTCTCTCGCTCGCGCAACGACTATCTAGGCTACAGTAAATCCCTATAACACTCCGACTCTCGGCGGTGGTGTGGTGTGTGTGGCACTATTAGCGCAAGCTATAATTCACTTCCCAGAGCTCTGGGCATGCGCCATAGCGTGTCGGATTCCCTAACGGTGGGCAGTTGAGTTCCGGTGCCGGAATCCTAACCACGGCGTAATTTTTATTATATCATCCTTTTTTTAAAGTTTGATGAGGAACAGACAATCGGGCCCAAACCGTGAGACGATCGGGCCCAACAAGGGTTTAAGACGATCGGGACCAGACACAATTGGGGCCCAGACGATAAGGCCCAACAAATGATTTCGATCCAAGTCGGCCCTAAACCGGGCCGACGGCCAAAGTCAAGTCGACCCCAAGTCCATGGAACGCAAAAAGTGCAAATGAAGGGGATTGATAAAATAATATTTCATCACAATTTTTTAACTATGAATAATTCTGACTTTTAATGAATATTAATATTTAGACAATAATATATTTAGCAAAAAACATAGGAATGATTTCACCAACTTTCCTTTATTTACGTTTAATAAAATTTCAAATTGCACAATTGAAAACAATTCGTAGCTGCGCCTCCCCCTGCGTGTTTGGCAGCTTTTTCGATATCTACAACTGCTATGTGTTTTCGCTTACCGGGGGATTCCCCTTTTTTAAAAACGCAAATCATGGACAAAAACGATATGTACGATCATTTTTTCTATGGCCAAATGGTGGAACGTAGGCCTCCGTCTTTGATTTACTAAAATGCGGTACCTGCACGTGTTTTTGTAACACGCGGGTACTTCTATTCATATCGGCAATGAGTTCATTTTTTTATATGATATTATTTAATTATATTATATTTTTTATTTTCTTCATTTTTTTTAAAGAGTGGATAGTAATTAAATCATAATAATATTAAGTACTTTTTGCGTTCCATACTTTATTGTGGCCGAGTTGACCGATTAGTTTTTGACCGAGTTGACGTGAGGCCGAGTTGACGTGGGGCCGAGTTGACGTGGGGCCGACTTGACGTGGGGCCGACTTGACTTTGGCCGAGACGGTTTGGGGCCGACTTGACCTGCACCCCCAACAAATAAGACAATCGGGCCCAAATCGGTCACGTTTTATTTTGGTCGCAATAAAAACAACTTTTTGCCTTTTTTATCATATCGGTCGTGTTTTTTAAATCGATTGGGTTTTAATTTTTATTGCTTGTATTTGGCGCACTAAATACATTTTCGTGATCATTATACAATAACATTTCGTTTATATCAGGTAGGCCTACTGTAGATTATATATTTTACAGTCTGGATATTTTTAGACGATGAGTATTTGTTATGCTAATCATATAAAGAATGTCTCATTGGTAATAAATACTCTGTTACTATATTAAAACTATTCTTACAATGATTTTCAAAGAGAACACATTCACAAACTTGTTGCAACCTGTAAAATAAATTGAAAACAAAAATTATATACATTAGGCCTAAATAAACATTCATCTCTTATACATAACGTAACATTGAACAGAACCATTTACAGAGTTTTAAAAACTGTTCAATTGTTAAAATTGGGAAACGTTGAAATGTATCTAGCCAGAACATAGGCCTAACGCCTGACAGAAATAAAACGTGAACACAATCGCAAAAGAGTATCAGCCATGCTTCGTACCGAATATTTATCGGAACCAAAATAAAATGTGATCGATTTTACCATATTCAACACCATACTATCGGCCCTTGCGCTAAGATGATCGGGACCAAAATGATTCCTAACACATTAGACTAATCGTCTGACAACCACTATTAGACTATTGATTAGGGCTAGGCCCTAGGCCTAGGTAGGCTTATATAGGCTAGGCATATACCCTTTTCACATCTGCAAAAAGTAACAACTTGTAACCAGGTTTGCATAATATAGTGTGAAGACAATTTTGTGTGACAATTTTTTGTTCCGAGATGTTCCGAGTTCTTACTGCGTGCGCACATGTATTGCCCTGGTATTAACTGACCATTCATAGTAATCAAATAGCGTGCAACTATTTTTCACAAGGGTCACGTATGCGTGTGTGAAAACATGCAATAAATCTGGAGATCAAACCTGGTTTACGACTTGTTACAAGTTGTAACAATTTATGCAGATGAAGAATCTTTGACTAAGACAAGAGTAAGACATTTACTAACCAAAGTTAGTTAGACTACTACTAGCTAGAGGCCTGAGATAGATGTACCAGACCTCGGAGGTCTCAGGGAAATTCGTTATTTACATGTATTTTTTAAAAGCATTAAAAGTAAATATGAAGGGTCATATTCTCACTCAGCTGTCACCTTATAAAAATAAGACCTTTTATCTTTCACCTTGAAATTATTTGTACTATTGCACTCATTAACATTCATTATTTGTATATTATTGAGTATTCTAGCAATAAAATAAACTCATTAGCGGTTTATATATTGGAATGCTGTAATTTCATCGGATAAAGTACACCGGAAAACATTCAGCTTCATTTAACTCCGGTGAGAACACAATGGAGTGTGGGATTAGCACTAGTCATTGAAAAAACTGCCTGATATTTTAACTGTTGTGATACACCGCTGTTGTGTATTAAAGATGTATTGTCCCTTGAAACACAAAAAAAAAAAAAAATATATTCTAAATTGGCCATATCAAAGTAATATTAAAGTTATTCACTTTAAGTAGAAAATTTGAGGCAAAAACAACAAGTTTACGTAAGTAACAGGTAAATTAATTTGATTACATTTCGTCTGGAAAATCGTCACGAGCGAAAGTAAACAAAGATTTCCAACCACGAGTATGCATTATGCATGATGCTAATTAGGATTTTTTACAACTCGTCGCGGTTGAGAAGGTGTTTTCACACAGATCGCGAGGAAGTTTTTTGATTATGCATACAGAGTTAGCCAAACAAGCGCGTTCCATTGTTTTGATCGAAAACTTTGACTGGAAGTCAAAGTTATTTTTTGAATAAAAAAACGTCCATATTTCGGTTAAATTTTTTTTTTTTCAACTAATTTTTGGTGACTATTTATGATACTTCAAAATGACCCACTTTTTTTCGAAATATTAAAAAAAAAATTTGGGGGGAATTAGTTAAAGGGACAATACAAGTAGAATTAAGTAAAAAAATATCATTTTTGCACATTCTAATTATTTTCTTATTTCCATAAACAGAAGGAAAACTACATCACCTTGATTTGTACTCCAATTGCTTGTTGCAGTTGAATTGAACACCAGAAGAAGAATAATTGTAGCTTTTTAAAATGTGAGTTTATATAAGCCAAGCTACTGACTGATTAAAGAATGAATTCAATGGATAGTTGGGTTGATTATGATGATGGTCTATTAAATGGCATGAAAGACCACTGTTTGCTGGCAGTGCCATCAGACTTTGGTGATAATTTGGAGACAAAACCACTTTTGGACGATATAGATTCATATTTGAACAAAAATTCTGCTCTTATAACCAGCAAAGAGCAAGCAGAGGAAAGTGTTGGAAGCTGCTATCAACCTAATGTTGGGCAAGAGAAGAAATATAGCCATGACAAATGCTTGGTCAAGAATTATGTTAACACTAAGGTATTTATAGATAATGGTGTTATAAACTCATCCAATGTAAAACAAGAACCTAATCATAATAAAGCAATGTTGTTTACGCCGTTTATGGTAGCGCCTGGCATAATGGGGTTCAATACTTCTGTTCAACCAATTTTAAAGCCTGTCAAAAGAGGTAGGCCTAGAATTCATCCAATTAAGCCAGATATAGGAATCAAACGTAAACCAGGAAGGCCAAGAATACACCCTGTCAAGCCAAGTGATGGAATAAAGCGAAAACCAGGGAGGCCACGTATTCATCCACAACCTTGTGAAAAGCTACCTGTTAGTCACGTTATTAGGCATATACGACCAAAACCCGACCCATCATTAATGGCATTTACTGGCCCTATACCACATACTTTTATACCATCTATGAATACCATACAAATACCTAAACCCCCACCGACACTCAGATACCTTCCTGCTGTTGACCCGATTACAGGCAAGAGGAAGCGGGGCAGACCGCGAATACATCCGGTCAAAATAAATGATGGTATAAAACGAAAACCAGGGCGGCCAAAAAAAGTGCTCTTGTTGCCAAACAATGAAACAATTAAAGCTCTGCCATCACCTGTTGTTAAACATGAAGCAAATATTGATAATAAACAGTTTTGCCCAATGGCAAAAGGTTCAGAGTCGATTGAAAAAAGAAATGTTGTTTGTCGATTTAGCATTGAAGCAGAGGTACAAAATAATGAATGCAAACCATTCATGTGCGTTGCGTGTGGTGATTGTTTCTGCACTTCTGATGAACTTATGTTGCATGTTGTGAAACATGAAGAAGAAACAGAATGCATGTAACATAGTGGGAATGTTGGTGATATGGAAATTGATAAATATTTGGCAAACACTTAAAAAAAAACCTTACATAATGTAAAGGATTCTAGGGAACATACAGGGGATTACGCACAACTTATGACAGATGCTTCACTGGATACTCGGCAACATAAACATCCACTTAAAACTAATACTTGAATGATTCACTGGATACACAGCAACATGAACATCCACTTCATCAACCTAATACTTCAATGATTCACTGAATAATCAGTAACATGAACATCCACTTCATCAACCTAATACTTGAATGATTCACTGAATAATCAGCAACATGAACATCCACTTCATCAACCTAGTACTTGAATGATTCACTGGATACACAGCAACATGAACATCCACTTCATCAACCTAATACTTGAAAGATACACTGGATACTCAGCAACATGAATATCTACTTATGATTCACTGGATACACAGCAACATAAACATCCACTTCATCAACCTAATACTTGAATGATTCACTGAATAATCAGCAACATGAACATCCACTTCATCAACCTAGTACTTGAATGATTCACTGGATACACAGCAATATGAACATCCACTTCATCAACCTAATACTTGAATGATTCACTGGATACTCAGCAACATGAACATCCACTTCATCAACCTAATACTTGAATGATTCACTGAATAATCAGCAACATGAACATCCACTTCATCAACCTAGTACTTGAATGATTCACTGGATACACAGCAACGTAAACATCCACTTCATCAACCTAATACTTGAATGATTCACTGAATAATCAGCAACATGAACATCCACTTCATCAACCTAGTACTTGAATGATTCACTGGATACACAGCAACGTAAACATCCACTTCATCAACCTAATACTTGAATGATTCACTGGATACTCAGTAGCATGAACATCCACTTCATCAACCTAATACTTGAATGATTCACTGGATACTCAGCAACATGAACATCCACTTCATCAACATAATACTTGAATAATTCACTGAATAATCTGCAGCATGAACATCAACTTCATCAACTTAATACTTGAATGATTCAATGGATACACAGCAACATGAACATCCACTTCATCAACCTAATACTTGAATGATTCACTGGATACTCAGTAGCATGAACATCCACTTCATCAACCTAATACTTGAATGATTCACTGGATACTCAGTAACATGAACATCCACTTTACCAACCTAATACTTGAATAATGAGCAACATGAACATCCACTTCATCAACCTAATACTTGAATGATTCACTGAATAATGAGCAACATGAACATCCACTTCATCAACCTAATACTTGAATGATTCACTGGATACTCATCACCATGAGCATCCACTTCATCAACCTAATACTTGAATGATTCACTGGATACTCAGCAACATGAACATCCACTTCATTAACCTAATACTTGAAAGATACACTGGATACTCAGGAACATGAACATCCACTTCATTAACCTAATACTGGAATGATTCACTGAATAATAAGCAACATGAACATCCACTTCATCAAACTAATACTTGAATGATTCACTGGATACTCAGCTACATGAACATCCACTTCATCAACCTAATACTTGAAAGATTCACTGAATAATCAGCAACATCAACATCCACTTCATCAACCTAATACTTGAATCAGATTCACTGGATACTCAGCAACATGAACATCCACTTCATCAACTTAATACTTGAATCGGATTCACTGAATAATCAGCAACATGAACATCCACTTCATCAACTTAATACTTGAATGATTCACTGAATAATCGGCAACATGAACATCAACTTCATCAACCTAATACTTGAATGATTCAATGAATAATCAGCAACATGAACATCAACTTCATCAACCTAATACTTGAATGATTCAATGAATAATCAGCAACATGAACATCCACTTCATCAACCTAATACTTGAATGATTCACTGGATACACAGCAATATGAACATCCACTTCATCAAACTAATACTTGAATGATTCACTGGATACACAGCAATATGAACATCCACTTCATCAACCTAATACTTGAATGATTCACTGAATACACAGCAACATGAACATCCACTTCATCAACCTAACACTTAAATGATTCACTGGATACTCAGCAACATGAACATCCACTTCATCAGCCTAACACTTAAATGATTCACTGGATACTCAGCAACATGAACATCCACTTCATCAGCCTAATACTTGGATGGAAGTAAGCAATTTTAAAGGGCAATTTAAACAAAAAACATTCTTTGTGAAAAATATGTGAGAAAATATAATATTCCATTTATTAAACAACAGATCAAACTTTGAATTTGAAAGATTATACATCAAAATCTCTCAAATGTTTGATTCTGCATGTAAAATGCATGAACTAAAAAGTAGAATTCAAAGGCAGATGTCTCAGTCTATTGTAGACAAGAATGCAGCACCCACTGTAACATTGTTTCAGTGGTACAGTCTATAGTGGGTGGTTTTTGTACTGGTTGATGATTATCCTACATTGTTACTACTTATGGATTCATTGGAGTGGATGGTATCATTAACCTTAAACTTTATTGAAGATAAATATGATGGTGAATGGCCTCGAATGAATTTGAAATCCAATAAATATCATTTATCGGTGTATTATATATTAGCAGATATCTATCTATATCTGTTTAGTAATATTTAAAGCGTATTAAAATTTTAAATTGTAGAATTAGTCCATACAGTACTTTAGTCAAACAATGGCATTATTGTACAAGAGAATTTGTTAGCATACAGTAATAGTTGTGTGAGAGAGCAGGTAGTATTTTACACACCATATAACTCTTATTCGTTTTGATACCTTTGATGATGCACTATTTATTTAATCCTTCTGTAAAGTTGTGTAATGAATGAAATATAAGACACGATTTGATGATGGTTACTACTTCTTTGCTTTATTACTAACAACTAACTATGGTGTGCCAAACACGACACTACATCCCTCCATCTTTTACATAAAAACTAAGCAATAAACTTTAAACAATTTGGTTGTCAAGCATTGACAATCTGCGGTGTTATAGAAACGTTATTATGAGTTCAGGTTATTAAGTTTTGTAATTATCAATGCTGATCATTATTAAAACTATCAGAGTTACGATTAACTTATGGAACATAGTCTTTGAGATAAACTGGTGGCTGTCGAACTCTTTGAGGATTACGCCTTGCATTATTTGTTGTTATGGGATGTTTTCCGGGAGAGTCGTCATCTGTGAGATAGTTGTCTTCGCTGTCTGTATTTGTGTTTGCAACGTGATTGTTGAGAAGTTTGAAGAATGACGAGTTTCGAGTGATTCCGTGCTGTCCTCGCATTGCGGTAATCATTGTTCCGTTTGTTTTAGTTACCCTGTATGGTTTAGTTTTATATGGTGTTTTTGTTGATGTTATTATGCCGCTTTCTTTTACAAGGACCATGTCGGCAACTTCAATTTGTTTCTTTCGAGGTTTCTTCCGTCTCTCTGCGTAGTCCTTCATTTTTTATTTTTGTGCGTTATCTTTGTCCCTGACTGCATTCTGATTGATACTTGATTGTTTGATTATTTCTGGGAGTCTTACTTTGAAGGTATGTCTAAAAATCAGAGATGCTGGAGGTTTGCCTGTGGTATTGTGTGGGGTGGCTCTGTAATTTCTGAGGTATTGATTGAGTGATTGTTTATAGTTAACACCTTCGGCCACTGCGGTTTTGTAGACCTTTTTCAGATTACGCATTACTCTTTCCACCTCTCCGTTTGCTTGCGGCCATAGTGGAGTTATTTTGCGGTGATGAGTGCCAAGGTACTTTGTGAATTGAGAAAACTCGTGACTGTTGAATGGTGGTCCATTGTCGGTGCGAATTATACTGGGTATTCCAAAATTTGGGAATAACTGTCTTCGCTGATGTTGATTTAACAACTTCCACTGTGATGAATCTGCTATAGTCATCGAGAATCACTAGAAGATGCTCGCAAGTAGGGAGGTCTTTAAAGTCAATACTAATTTCCTCCCATGGTCCGTTAGGAAGTTTCAACATCTGAAGCGGTTCATTGTGGTTCTTTTCAGTCACCGTCGCTTGACATGGTATGCAGTGTTTTACTTTTGATTCAACCATGCGGTCTATTCCGGGAAACCATATTTTTTCTCGGAGGAGTTGCTTTGTCTTTACTATGCCCTGATGTCCTTCGTGGGCGATGTCTATTACTGTGTTTCTAAGTGCCTTGGGTATGACTATGCGGTGATCGCGTAGGAGTATGTTGTTTTTTTGGTCAAATGTTAGCTGATTGCGAACTTTGTGCATGCACTGGAGATCGGAATGGAGGTCATCTTGAATTTTTAGAGCCTCGTGCCATTTATTGCGACTGATGGCCTTAATGCATGTTTGTATGAGACCATTGTTTGCCGTTTCACGTCGAACTTGTTCCAGAGTAAGTGATTTAGGGATTGCGTTGTTTGTTACAAGATTGACGTGTTCTTCTCCAGTTTTGTCTTGTTGCTCATTGTAAGGCTGTGTCTTGACATAGTCAGCTGGATTTGTATTGCCTGGTTGGTACTTCAGGGTGTAGCCGTAGGCTTGGATTTTTAATATCCATCTTTCGATACGTGGTGGTGGTTTCGATGCGGGATTATTGAATAGCGTAAGAAGCGGTTTGTGATCTGTCACTACATCGAACTCACTGCCACATAAGTACAAGTGAAAGTGTTGGATTCCCCATATGACTCCTAGTGCTTCACGCTCTATTTGAGAGTACCTAGTTTCGCCACTTGTAAGCGCGCGGCTCGCATATGCTAGCGGTTGACCGTTTTGGCTCAGTATGACCCCGAGTCCACTTGGACTTGCGTCAGTTATAATCGTAGATTTCTTTTCTGGATCAAAGTAGGCCATGACGTGCAAGCTGGTTAGCGTTTTCTTTAGTTTGTCGAATGCCTGCTGTTCTTCTTCACCCCAGCACCATGGTGTGTTTTTGCGAGTGAGTTTTCTGAGCGGTGTTGTTATGGTAGCGTAGTTTGGAATGAATCTAGCAACGTATTGTGTCATGCCTAGGAGCGATCGCGTTTGTTCTTTAGAAGTCGGTGCTGCAGCCTTTTGGAGTGAGACGATCTTTTTAGGATCTGGTGATACTCCGGTATCGCTAAATATGTGTCCGTAGAATTCAACGCTGCGTTTGAAGAATTCGCACTTAGCTTTATTTAAGGTAAGGTTTTTATCTCTCAGTCTTTCCATAACACATCACTTATATTTATGACTCCTTTTAGTCCACCTAGTGCAGACTGAATGACGTTTTGAAATTTTTCTGCTGCTGAACAAACTCCAAAGCTTAGTCGTTTATACCTGAAAAGGCCAACGTGTGTTGAGAAGACAGTAATGTATCGCGACTTTGGCGCTAGCATTACCTGATAATAGCCTGCGTTCATATCGATCTTTGAAAACATCACGGCTCCATTTAGTTTGCCGATTATGTCGTCGATTGTCGGTGTCACGTGTCTCTCTCTGCTTATAGCTTTGTTCGCGGCCCTCATATCAACACAAATGCGAATTTCGTTTCTTAGGCTTTGCTACAACAGTTATTGGTGAAATCCATGGAGTAGGTTTGTTGTCAACTGGTTCAATCATATCTAACTCCTGTAATCGTTTCAGTTCGCTTTCAACCTTCTTCCTTAAATGAAACGGTATCCTGCGATGCGATTTCAGTATTTATGTGTAGATTGCACATAGTATCGTTAAGCTTACCAATACCAGTAAACCTGTCTTTGCATGTCTCAGTTATTGTGCTTTTGTTTAATACCGTTGCATCTGCGTGTTCATTCAGGTTATACGTTACTTGAATTAGGTCAAGTGCTTTCGCTGTCAAACGCGACACTACTGACTATGGTGTGCCAAACACGACACGTCAATTTAGGATCAAATGTAAAATTGTACCTGTAGATGATAAGTGAAAGTTACTGTACTAATGTCCATTATTTTTATTTATTTGGTAAATGGCCAGTTGAGATAGGAACTATTCCCATACCACAGATTATTGCTTTGCTCACATTTCAGATAGTCCACTTTTTTTAAACATTTGATTTGTGTTATATGTTGTATACTGAACCACTTTGGAAATCAGTATATTTGTATTCAGTTTAAAGAAATAAGTATGCGACTCGCTCTTCCAAATTTATTCCTACTGTGTAGATGTGTACTTTATTTAATAGATTAGAACAATAAAGTTGTTATAGTTCTAGATAGAACATCTAAAACCTGGCTTCGTAATGGCGTGTGGCCACATTGTATCCTTTAGGCAAGACACTTTTCCTACGATTGTCGTATCAAGAACACAAAATGGAAGGGTTGCACAAAATTTGGTCAGGGGAAAGCTGCCATTTTGGGTTTCAAAATGGCCGAAAACAATCGACACTAAACATGCTCATCCATGGTGTCATTGGAAAGAGAAATTAATACTGATCATTTTATTCATATTATTTTATTATTTATAGTCGCAGTTATTTAGCAATATAAGTCATGTGACCAATAAAGGTCAAAAGGTCAACATCTAATTTTACCTAATACCATACTGTTTGTATGAATACAGTTTTAACAATATATGGGTCATTCTTCAGTAAGTGTCTAATTTCAGGTTTATAAAAAATCGATTTTAAAATTTGCATTTTTTTAATTTTAAAAGTTTATTCAGATAAATGAACATGTATTACATGGCAAGCGTATGTTTGGCGCAATCTTTATTATATATTTCGTATTTTATTCGTATTTATAAATACATGGTTCTATGTTACTGTCATTTCCGTCACATTTATGGAATATACAAAGATAGAAAAAATAAGGGTTCAGGAATTATAAAATTATTTCAATTATTAATTCTTTGATACTTTATATTATTTTTGTCTCTATTAATCAAAAAATGATTGTTTTAACATTTATAAGTATGATGTTATACGTTCAAAACCATTTACTATTCCAAAAAAGAATAATTTTCAGAAAATAGTATGACTGTCACTGATGTTTTACAAAATTCTGTTGAACTAATATTACTATCCATTGACATAGTAGAAGAATATTGTTTATATTTCAATATACCACATAATTGCGTTCATTACTTAAATATTTTAGGATTTAAAAGGATAAAATATCCATGTGACGGAGATGAAACCGTGACGGATATGACGAACCTAAAAAATCATGTGACGGAGATGACTTTAAGATATGATTTGATTATGTTTATTGACCAGAGTCACATAGATATACAATGTAATAACATAATAAAGATATACAAAACAAAATGTACAACAAAAAAAGGCTCTGGCAATAACAAAAAGTCATATCCGTCACGGGCCGTCATCTCCGTCACAACGAAACATTGGGAAATGTGACGGAGCTGACCGTGACGGAGATGATGTATTTAGCATTGGAGAGCCTAGGATCACATCGTAGGCATGTCGGACAGCGGAGACGGATTGCATACTTCTAGATACCGTGAATAACTTGTACTTCCAGTTGAAAAAAACCAGAAATTATAACTATTTAATGAGTTCTATACCGTTCGGATATGACATTCAATAAAGGTACGCAGCTGTAATTTTTCTAAAACCTCGTTTTTTTTAGCTTTTTTCCTCTTTTATTGAAAATGATGTGCGGCTAGTTTAATTTCAATATCTTCGTATGTTTACAACGCACAGTCAATTTTTTTCCCCGCCGTTCATTAAACTGTAGACGGTACATTTAAATTATGTGACGGAAATGACACAAAACTGCGGGACAAGCTTTTTCCAAACAAAAACTTTAAAGTTTGAGATTTAATGTATGTAGAGATGTATTTCGAATATAATCGCATGAAATCATGATTAACTAACTTTTTACAATATTTTCGATAACAAAAGTCCTGTTATCAAATATATACGGCGATCATAAAATTGAAGATGTACGATCGGGACATAGGATTTTAGGGGGTTGCCTAAAACATTTTTATAAAAATTAACAATATCAATGTAATTATCTTTGTTTTATGTAATTAATTATATTTACAATAATGTTGATTAGGATTTAAGTAAAGAATTTTTATTTTTTAATGATGAATTTTCAGTCTCTATCCCACCAAAGTATCGGGACACGATTTTAGACACTTACTGAAGAATGACCCATATGTCCAATTTCATTAGGATTTTGTCATAATTTTCAATTATATTACATTTCATTATACTGTATATCGTATTTATGTAGTAAAGTAGGTTTATAAAAAATGTTGTATCCTTCAGTAAACTTTCAAAATACTTATTAGACCACCCCCAAACTTAAAGGACTTGTATATATGTCACAAAATACAAAGTTATTTGCAATCAAAACTATATAGTCAATAAAAAGATGACACAGAAATGTTTGTCAAATCACTATTGTATGGTTACAGGAAATTAAATTCTGAATCTGTTTTAACAATGTACATTAGCAATAATCTTTTCCTCTTTTTAAAATAAATAAATATACCGTAAAACCTCAACAAAAAAGCCTGAGATTAATTTTGAAATGTACATTTAAAAAAAGAAGCCAACCCTTGAAATCAAGCCCACTTGGCTTACTTTCAAGATAGACTATTTGAATATCAAAGTAACAACATGATTTAATGCCAGATAACTTGTGATACAGATATAATGTCTGATCAAGTTATATCGTACATTCCTTTTACAGCTTAAAATGGTATTTTGATCACAATACTACTTAAAATTGGAAGGTAAAGACTATCTCGAAGCCCACCTAAGAGTACTAAAAAAATGAAGCCCATTGATTTCTTTACAAGGTTTTACGGTATAAATGCTATATGTACTGTGCTTTACCCTGGCCAAATTTTGTGCAACCATTCCATTCCATGTTTTTGATACCCTAATGGACAACTGTGCAAAGTTTCAGAATGTTGTCACAATTTGAAGGATTTGTTCCCTTAACAACTAACAGATAACTAAACTCATTTGCATTACGTTCTAGTGGGAACCAAGCTTTATATACCATATTATAAAGAGGGCCGTATCCCTTTTTTATATTCAACCACGGACAATGCTTGAAAACAAATATTACGTTCAGACAGCCAGCAAGACTAATCGGACTAATACATCTTTTAAACAAATTAAATGTGAAAACAGTTCGTCGCAAATCAATGTTGGCGCAAATATTATTTCAATAATATTATTTGAGCAATTTTTATCTTATGAACATTCACATTTAAATAATAAATTATTAGTTATCATAAGTTATCCGCTTAGTAGCGGATAACTCCTTGTTATTGTACTGGATCAATATTTTTTTTTTCGGTATTATTCTTTCTTTCTCGTTTTTTGTGAGTCACGTTTATCTAAAATGTGTAAACATAACATTTCATAACTTTGTCAACATATGGGCATTTACGTGAAGTTGTGCACTTCCTATTTTTGAATGACGTCAGAGTTGACGCGCGATTTTATAATTTTTTATGATTGATCATAGATTAAAAACCAAGCGCAATTTTTTATTGACACTTTGTGAAAATTTAAGCATATCAAGGGCAAACTTTCTGTGGATTAAAAATGGCACAGAAAGGGGTTAGGGTTACGTCATACGAACACGTTGATTTAGACCATTTGCACGCGTTTTAGTTGCAAAAGTTACAAAATATTGTCAAAATTATGCCTATTTTGAATCTATTATAGCTCCTCAGGATCAACTGTTACCCCTAATTTTGTTAACTTAATATGTAAGCAGATATGTTGTAGATATGAATTCATGCAGAATTTTTACCTCACGGATGTTGACGTCAATCGTTTGGCCACGCGAATGTAAAATATAGGATTTTGGTCTCTTTCGTTATTGCTCATCACATCCAATGGAGGGCATCACGCGTATCCGTATTCCATTTTCTCAGAGATTTTAATATTGTCTAGGTCAATCAACTATCTTTCGTATGAGTTAAAAATATTGTAATATTTATGACGTCATCATGACTAAAAATTTTAATTACGTGGGTCATTAATTTCATCTTTACAGTAAATTTTAATCTGTTATAGCTCGTAAGAATAAAATGTGATAATCATGATTAAAACGTTTTCTGGAAGCTGTTGGATTGTAGATAAAAATCATGTGAACATTTTGCCAATTGGATGTTGTGACGTCATCATATAATAATAAATGATAATAATAAATGAAGACTTATATAGCGCCGGTATCCTCCACCCATGTGGCGCTCATGGCGCTTTGTGCATTAACAACGTGCGAGAACATCAGCGAATAGCGACGTCTTTAGGTTGGTCTTGAAACTGTTTAGACTAGTTGAGCATTTAACTGTTGCTGGTAAGCAGCCCACGAAATTCAGAAAAAAGAAGGTCGGCAATTTTTTGCCGACCTTAAATTCGCCAAGGTCGGCAGTCTCGGCAGTTCTAAAAATAGAAAATTCACCAAGGGCCAAGGCCTAACCTCTTGCTAACCTAAAGGCCTAGCTAGGCCTAGCCTCCCTAGCTTTATATGTTATGCAAAAAGAACTAGCAAAATTAACTAAAATATAAAAACCTAACACTAAAATTTACAAGATAAAATCTATTTGATAATTGCTGAACATCATGGTTCTGGAGCTACCCGTACACAGAGCATAGTTGCTTGCTTGGCATAACAGGGTATTCCCCTACACAGGTCTGTCGCGCAGCGCTGTGCCCAGCCAGCTTGGTTGATAGGAGGAGGAAAGCATGCAGCACACAAAATGATGTAATGGTTGAGTGAATTCAGGGATCATCTTAATTCCATGGTTTGTTAAATAAACACAACATGGTGGTGAATATGCCTGTTAAAATTTCAATGATACGATCCCTTAAAGTACCATGTTGTTGCTAGGAGGCTGGAAAGGAGGGATCTAGCCTAGTTTCTAGGTCGGCAATCTCTTGCCGTCCTCTGACAATTTAAGGTCGGCAATTGCCGATTGCCGACGTGAAATTCGTGGGCTGGGTAAGCTGTTCCATACACTTGCGGCCGCAACGTAAAAAGATCTCTGACCCCACTGATTTTTCGCTCTACGCTCTTGAAGGTTTTGTGACAATGATCGTAGGCCTCTGCGGGATGATTCGTAACGATCCACAAGGTCAGATAAATAAGCAGGAGCACTGTCATTTAGGATCTTGAATACAAACAACGCAAGTTTGTACTTAATACGTTGTTGAACAGGCAACCAATGCAAATCCATCAGGACAGGAGTTATGTGAGCGTTTGATTTTGTATAAGTTACAATTCTAGCTGCCATATTTTGCAAGCGCTGCAAACGTTGTATTTGAGATTTTGGTATGCCAAACAACAAGGCATTACCAATGTCAATTTTAGAAGTGACAAATGAGTGTACAATCAATTCAGCTGTTTTCTTGTTAAGATTACCTCGAATACGACCAAGGTTCCTAATCGATATGCATGCTGCTTTGGATACAGTTGTTATTTGTGCTTCCATAGTGAGATTACTATCCAGCATGATTCCCAGATTCCGGACCACCGATGAGGGAGCGATGTTAGAGTTTCCGATTCTGATATGTGTGATGTTGATTTTGGAGATGTTACATTTAGACCCGACGATAATAAACTCTGTCTTTCCATCATTCAACTTTAGGTAATTTGTTGTCATCCAATTGCGAACATCTTCTATACAGGCTTCCATCTTACTGATTGCTGCAGCAACATCCCTTTGCACTGGATTTACTGACACATAAATCTGTGTATCATCTGCATAGAAATGGAAATGTAGACTGTGTTTGCGAATAATGTCACCAAGGGGAAGCGTATAAATGGAAAACTGGCCAGGCCCAATTACTGACCCCTGTGGTACACCATATTCCAGGCAAGCTTCATCTGAGAATGCATCATTGATACAGACTAGCTGACGTGCTAGTTAAATAAAAAAGTCGTATTTTGCGTCATAGTTCATCACATTTAAACGAGCGCGCATCAATATTTCACGTTTTCAAATTTCTTCTACACGTTAATATGTTAAAAATTCATCTGTGATGAGATATTTCATTGCAGCATGGCAGCACTGTAAAATAAATCTACCTTCTAACTAGTAATTACAAAAATTAAACCAACTTTTACCAATTTACCAACTTTTTAAAACTGTAAGTTTTAAATTATACTGTACAAGTGCTAAAGATGGTTCTCAATCAGATATTCTGTGTTTTCATAATTGATGGCAATACCTGTACCGTAAAATAAACTTTTTTTTGGATCATAACTACAGTTATGAATACATACAAATTAAAATAACAGTATATTATATTGCAAGTCAATTTATTACAATACAGTGTGTACCAGGACTAAAACAACGAAAATCTTGCATTGTGACTTTAGACTATAAGACATCTACATCATTATATTTTATATATTAATAAGCAAATCTAAATCTTGAATTAATATTGACTACAGCATTGCTTTCATTTGAAACAATTTTGAATTGTGCCTATTTTTACTAATTTTCCGTGAAGAAATTGAAACATATGAAAATAATACAAAACAGTAAAACATAAAAGATAATTCATATTATCACATATGACCTTTATAGTATAAAGTAATACTACGGTAATTAAATCTATACATTATATTTGCCTGTTGTCAAGCAAGTCTGGCATGACCATACACATCTATAAAAAAAAATGTGTAAATAAAAAATACTGTACATTAAAACATACACTCTATATAACTATGCATATTAAATATGCAACATAAAAGATAATTAACATGACCTTTATAGTATGACGTAATCAAATCTTTAAAATGAAATCTATACTATAATGGCAAATTAAAATTATATCATTCATTTTCAAATTGTTAGTTTAATTTAAATATGATTTGTTCATGTTATTATAAATATATCATAAATAAATAATGCATCCATGTGGAAACTAAATGTACAGTAAAACCTCAAAAAGAAGCCCATGGGCTTCTTTTTTAGTACTCTTAGGTGGGCTTCTTTTTTAGTACTCTTAGGTAGGCTTCTTTTCAAGATTTGATTTCTTTTTTAAATGAATGCTGTACATTTTGTGAATTGATACTATAATATAGGATTTTTAGACATTTCCTGCCACTGTTTAGTGTTACATATTTGTGATCAAAAATAATATTTTTACTGTAAAATGAATGTACAATATAAACTTGATCGTATATTATATCTGCATCACAAGTGATCTGGCACCTTGTCCCAAAGAAGGGCCTTCTTTTTGAGGTTTTACCATAGGTGAGACAATCTGACTTGCGAGTCATAAAATCAAAAATTATTTTTGTTTACAAGAAGAAATCACATCTTCACAGACATAGTAATCTGAAAACATTATGCCATACAGACTCCCGGCATATTTATGGAAAGCCAAACCCGCCAAAAATACATAATACATACCATCCACCAATAATTAATTCGTACAAAATTCAAACCATCCAATATTATCTCATGCAGTTCAATGAAAACTTAAACCATTCACCTAGTATCTACACCATCCAATACAATGTGTGACCATCTACCACTAGCCCAAACGACAATACGCCGAACAAACTACCCATAACACAAACCATCTAAAGAATGTTGAGCCCAGGCAGCAATAATTGAATTAATCTAACGTTAATACAAGTATATATTAGCCAACTCATTTATCAACATTTCATGTAGTTCATGAACATTTCAAACAAAGCATCTTAATTTTAGTTCATCGAATTATAATTCTAATTCATTGCCTGTTTTATACACCGTTCGTCTGTTCAACAGTTGAAACAACTGTTTTGCACACGATACGCCCGTTCGTGAGTTCAAACCATGATATTTGAAGCATCGACTTTCCAAACAGCGATTTTTCGCACCGAACGTATTTTCTTGAGTTAAAGTGGTTGCATTTCAATCACTTGCTTTTGATTGGCCAGTATTACACACCGTTCGCTTGTTCGTGATTTCAAACCATGATATTTGAAGCATCGACTTTCCAAATGGCGATTTTTCGCACCGAACGTATTTTCTTGAGTTAAAGTGGTTGCATTTCAATCACCTACTTTCGATTGGCCAGTATTACACACCGTTCGCTTGTTCGTGATTTCATGTGATAACATTTCATTCGACAATTTTTCAAACGTTAGTTTTTGACTCTGCTTACGTATATGTCAGTTGATATACTATTTTTTAATTTTCATACTTTCCATAGTCAGTTTTGTACATCATTCGCATTTACGCATGTAAAGTGTAGATATTCCACTCGACAAGTTTTAAACGGTAGTTTTTCGCACATTTATTGTTTTATTGTTAAATTGTAACTGTTGGCGCCGATTTAATATTGAGGGGCGGGGGGTGAATGTCAACTTTACGACTGTATGACACTTACTTAGGCCTAGGCCTACGTTACACACACAGGGAGATGTAAACTAATTTATAAATTTATTTTACATCTCCCTGGTTACACACATTATCACAAACTTAAATAATGGAAAAAAAACAGAATGAAATAATATAATTTAGCTTGTGGGCCTGTTACAATTTTACGCCCCACAACTAGGCCCGGGGTAACACCCACCTCACCCGCCTGTGGGGGAGAGACAGGGGAGAGAGAGAGCTGGTGTCGTGCTTCTCTCTCCCCCCCCTGTGCGGCGGGCGTAATTTTTTTTTCCAGGACGAACGTGGGGGCAGAAATCATGAATAATTCATAATTAATTATGACGTAATAGGGAACATTATAGAGGGCGCTATATAAGAATGCAGAGAGATTAAATAATTAGTGTAAACAACGTTTGCCAACCGAAATGTTTGGTCTAGTGGTAAAGGCTTTAACCTATTACGCTGAAGCCCTCGGTTCGAGCTCTTTCATGAACATATTTTTTTTAATAGTTGAGAGAGATTATTTAGAGGGTTAGGTTTAGTATATTTAGGAAGTAGATCAGCTATCTTTCAATTCTTTATAATATAAAATAATTAAGGTAATGAATTATTCATGACTTCAGTCTTCTGCCTACGTTCGTCCTGGAAAAAAAAAACACGCGTGCGGCGGCTGCTAGATGAGGCCGGTCTAGAGCCATTTTCTGCTCTGTGCTCTCTATGATGCATAAATTAACTGTTGTTGAGAAGCTTCCATTTGTTTACGGGGTAGGCCTATTTTTTTTAAATAATGACATTCATTATGTTTTATAGACTATAGTGGAGACGTAATTAATAAATATCCGAATAAACATATTTTACGAATATTTATCATGGATTAAATAAAAACATGTGTATTGTTATTAAATCATAATTATTTTGTTATTCATCATGCATTAAATAACCCAACGTGTAGAGGTACCATATTTAAAAATGTGTACTGTTCAAATTCAGTACCGAACACCTCCCCCCCCCCCCCCAATATAAAATCGGCGCCAACAGTTACAATTAAACAATAAAAAAAAAACTACCGTTTTAAAACTTGTCGAGTGGAATATCTACACTTTACATGCGTAAATGCGAATGATGTACAAAACTGACTATGGAAAGTATGAAAATTAAAAAATAGTATATCAACTGACATATACGTAAGCGGAGTCAAAAACTAACGTTTGAAAAATTGTCGAATGAAATGTTATCACATGAAATCACGAACAAGCGAACGGTGTGTAATACTGGCCAATCGAAAGTAGGTGATTGAAATGCAACCACTTTAACTCAAGAAAATACGTTCGGTGCGAAAAATCGCCATTTGGAAAGTCGATGCTTCAAATATCATGGTTTGAAATCACGAACAAGCGAACGGTGTGTAATACTGGCCAATCAAAAGCAAGTGATTGAAATGCAACCACTTTAACTCAAGAAAATACGTTCGGTGCGAAAAATCGCTGTTTGGAAAGTCGATGCTTCAAATATCATGGTTTGAACTCACGAACGGGCGTATCGTGTGCAAAACAGTTGTTTCAACTGTTGAACAGACGAACGGTGTATAAAACAGGCAATGAATTAGAATTATAATTCGATGAACTAAAATTAAGATGCTTTGTTTGAAATGTTCATGAACTACATGAAATGTTGATAAATGAGTTGGCTAATATATACTTGTATTAACGTTAGATTAATTCAATTATTGCTGCCTGGGCTCAACATTCTTTAGATGGTTTGTGTTATGGGTAGTTTGTTCGGCGTATTGTCGTTTGGGCTAGTGGTAGATGGTCACACATTGTATTGGATGGTGTAGATACTAGGTGAATGGTTTAAGTTTTCATTGAACTGCATGAGATAATATTGGATGGTTTGAATTTTGTACGAATTAATTATTGGTGGATGGTATGTATTATGTATTTTTGGCGGGTTTGGCTTTCCATACATATTCTAAAAATTCTCCCAACGCTTATTATACAACTAGTTTGTATTCATTATTATTATAAACTGTACTAAGGATATTGCGTAAAACCAAATCAATAAATTAAATTCTCAAAATTCTTTTTTGTATATAAAGGTTATATGCCCCTAAAACCCACCTCATATGTTTACATAGGCTTTCCTATAAAAACCTTGTTCAAACTACTATTAAATTAAAATGTTGTTGCCAAGCAAGACTGCTGTGACAAAACATGTGTTTAAATAAGATGCACTCAGAAATAATATGCATATTATATACAGCAGAGACATAGGTTTATTTTATTCTGTATAACTGTATGAGATGAGAGCTTATTTTCAAATCTTCACAATTCAATCTGAAAAAAAAAATATAAATACATTTTTTGAAACACATCTAAAATATCCCTGCAATTTGTTTATTTTGATGTTGTCATTTAAACATTAAAGGGTCATTCCATCTCAGATCACCCAATGAGTTAAACCCTACCTCTTCCAATTTTGATGAAATTTGGTATATGGGTGATTCATAGCAATTAAAGCGAAAATTTCAAATTTTAACTTTATCGTACCAACGGTTTTCGAGATATAGCAATTTAAATTTTCGGTTTTTACGCAAATAAAGGGCGCGTCCGCCACGTTTCAAAGAGCTGTATCTCGGGAACTATAGGTTCGATTTTAAAAACAAAGGTATTTTTGTAAAGGGGAGACAATAAGGAATCTAAATATACTAATTGTGTGTGTTTTATGTTAATTTTAAGTTGAATAAAACTTTGACATATATTTTGACCTTGAAATTGACCCCGTGGAACACGCCCGATTTGTTGATGACCATCACGAAAAATGTAGCCCTACGTGTCAACTACAACATATAAAAAAATTGGAGGGGTTTTTTTCTTTGTTTCCATGAAATTACAATTTGAAGTTGACATACCTCTTCCTTTTAGTGTATTTTTGGTGTCTGTCCATGCATTACTTCAATGTCAATTTGATGTATTCCAAAAATAATTTTATTTACAAACTAAATATCATTATAATGTTACAATTGTCTATGTCTGGCCTTTACTCCTTGTCATCTGGCCAATTCAAACAGTATTTAGAAATGTTGTGGCGATCATTTTGGGAAATACTGTAATTCCTAGTCGAAGAGGATTTTATAAACGGAGAGGCTATAATACAATGTACATTTGATTCAGGAATCCAACAACAGTCTTCTTTGGACAGCCAATAAAAGGTTTTCGCTGGCCCATGAGGATGCATAAATTTAATTTGATAATCCCCAAACTCTTCTGAGACATCCACAACCAAACCAATCCATGGGACACCATCATAACTACAGCACACAAAATTCTGAAGTCTAATAATGGTGGGTTGTGTATCAGCAACAATTTAATTTTCATCACTGAAACTTGAAAGATTCTTGAATCACAACCACATCCGGAGGGTTTATCTGGGTACTAAGTTTGTAGACCTGCATCTGTGCCAGAGAAACAGGAGCAAAGCGATGATATTGTAATGTACCCTTGATGGTCTGGGTGAGGTTGAATCTTGGCTTTATTTCTTTTTCCACAGTAGATACCTCATCTATTCCCACATGAAAAAAGTTGATGCCTGGAATGTCCATATGAGCGAGTCATATGGCCGAGCGGTTAAGGCAGGGGTGCCGTTTACCGTACCTAAAGAGCCAAGAACAACATCGGCAAGGGTTCGAGGCCGACTCGCTCCTAGTTCTGGTGGTGGAACAAGTCTTCTCGGATAAGGACTATAAACCGTAGGTCCAGTGTACACAGTTATAACCTGTGTGTACTTTAAAGAACCCAGTTCATTATTCGAAAAAGAGTAGGGGTTACCCCAGTGAACTGGTTCACACAATAGCCCCTGTATCAGGGGGATTACCACC
This sequence comes from Antedon mediterranea, assembly GCF_964355755.1. Lineage (NCBI taxonomy): Eukaryota > Metazoa > Echinodermata > Crinoidea > Comatulida > Antedonidae > Antedon > Antedon mediterranea. Next base: position 10,842,440 of record NC_092675.1, read on the forward strand.
TATCTGATAGGACACTGATTAGTTCACTATTGGTAATCCTTGGCCACATTGCCTAAAGACTTAAAATAAAAATTAAAAATTACACAGTAGTCGAACATACTGAGAGATGTGAGAATATGACATTCAGTCAAACGCTGTAAGCTTCTCTTAGTGACAAGCCTCTTAACTGTTCCACCTATGCCATCACATGCACTCTTGCCATGTGATGTAGCGAAAAAATTCCACTCGGCGTCTAAACCAAAATCTTCCTGGTGGTGGCAAAGGTTAATAAAGTTATATTTGTTTTTGCATTGGCTGCCACATCCATCTGTGAAATAATGAACTTTTTTCATGGTTGGTAGTTTTGTTTTTAAATAGGGGATGACAACCTTTAAAAAGGCCTATACAGTTAACTGTTGTATGTTCTCTGCAATCACTTATTATGCATATGTTAATGTGCATAATAACATAGTAAGGACACTAAACTATGTGTCAAAATTGATTTGAAAAGTATGTGAGTTACCCAGTATTTCTCATATCAAAATATATCTACTGTTTAAGTGGGCCTGATGAGAAAGCGTAACAATAAGACACCTTAACAGTTAGTGTTCACACTGTGTATAAAGTATAACAACACCAAAAATACACTAAAAGGAAGAGGTATGTCAACTTCAAATTGTAATTTCATGGAAACAAACAAAAAAACCCCTCCAATTTTTTTTTATGTTGTAGTTGACACGTAGGGCTACATTTTTCGTGATAGTCACCAACAAATCGGGCGTGTTCCACGGGGTCAATTTCAAGGTCAAAATATATGTCAAAGTTTTATTCAACTTAAAATTAACATAAAACACACACAATTAGTATATTTAGGTTCCTTATGGTCTCCCCTTTACAAAAATACCTTTGTTTTTAAAATCGAACCTATAGTTCCCGAGATACAGCTCTTTGAAACGTGGCGGCCGCGCCTTTTTTTGCGTAAAAAACGAAAATTTAAATTGCGATATCTCAAAAACCGTTGGTCCGATAAAGTTAAAATTTGAAATTTTGGCTTTAATTGCTATGAATCACCCATATACCAAATTTCATCAAAATTGGAAGAGGTAGGGTTTAAAATTCCATTTTTTTTGGGTGAACTGAGATGGAATGACCCTAAATGTAAAAGTGGAAAATGTTTTTTAAATTCAATAATCTCATATTATTAGTATGTAACACTGAAAACCAACTCGTAGAATGCAACATTTGCTGTGATACCAAAATCTATCACCGACGGGAAGTGGCAGGTTTGTGCCGATGAATATTTTTCATTCAATAACAATTTTACTTAGGATGGATTGAATGTCCATTAAATGTGGCACACACCGCCCATACTATTGCAGGTGTGTGCTTAAAGGGAGGTTCAACAATGCTACTTGTTTTATACCAAACTAATACAAGGTACAATTTTTCCCTATTGTTCAACAGTAGATATACGACAAAAAACATCAATCAATACCAATAGGTCCCGTTTTGTTAACACACATTGTTTATGTTGGTGCCAGATTTATTTAAATAATTACACCCACTATGTTTGAATGTATTAAAACAAAAAATAGCACACTTTCTCAGTGGTTAAGTCCCCCCATTTATTTGTCACATAAAGTCTAGCATAAACAGAGCTTTAGAATCTCTAAATTATTAATGAATTTCATGGTAATAATAAACCAAAAGGTATGGTATGTGTGCAAAACAAAAACAATGTGGGTCTCACTCTCACCATTAAAGATGCTAATGATATCAAAATTGAAGAAAAAAAAATGGCATTGAATTCCAAAAGAAATATACTAATTTTATATAGTGGATTGAAGATACTGAAAAAAACATGTATAAACTAGATGCAGTTGTAAAAATAAAAGTAATAGTAAATACAATTGTTGAATACTTACTTTTTACCATACCATAAATTCAACATCATCATTTCCACAAAAAATCATAAAGAATGCTAAAATTGTCAAAAAACACCAAGTATTGCCAAATAAAACCATAGCCATAGCTCCCCATTTGATCTGAAAAAAATAACATGAATATTGTACAATATGAATGATACGGTAAGCAAAGAAAACTACATTTGAACTTTTGACGAGTTAGGTTATCTGCACAAAAGCAACATGCACAAATAACAAAATATAAGCAAGACACTAGACCTACATTTTTTTTACCTAATTTAAGGTCACACACTACATTTTATGTAAAAATAAATACTACCGTATATGGACCTATTGCGATAATTGGTTAAAATTAAAAATTTGAAAAATAAGTTGATTCTAATCATTTTAGCGGCCCGCTATAAATCCCAACATGCATCGTGCGCGGATTGATATATTCATATTGTGATGTGATGCACCCACTTTGACCAATCGTGTGAAAGGATAAACAGATAAAAGAACCATAACTTTTCAGCTAAAATACCGGATTCTGCCAAAAAAGGAAAGACAATTTATTTAGCAACAGGACATCACCTAGCATACGATGTCCATACGTTACCGCTCTTTACAAGCTATGCCTAACTAAGCTAGGCCTACAAAACATCAACAATTGCAGGTGTAGTGTCTTTAATATATGTCTTTCTATAATCTGAACCTGTTTATTGTGAATTTTGGGTTGTGCAAAGTTTGCCTCATTATTAACATTTTGTTAAATAACTATATTTTTGTTGTATGTGGCCGTCAGTAAACAAATAAAAATAGCCTCTTTTTAATTTAAGAATTTTATTTAAAAAGGACAATAAATAGGCCTAGTATAACAATAGTGGTGGTTTAAATATCACAGCTCCACACACCTTACATGTCACCAATGCAGGATTTGCAGGAGTTGCAACTAGGCCTAATATCATTGTTCTGAACGTAGTTGGCCTACAAATTAATGCATTGTTCGTATATTATCGTAGTCGGCGGCATATTACAGAACGATGTTTATGATAAATATGTTTATAATAATTTCTTTATTTCCTAAATTTTGTAGCCACCCTATGCACCGGTTAGTCCGATCTGGCCGGACGGACGTTCACCGACGAGACGACAGCGTGGGTCCCATTGACTCATCGAACCTAGGAGACTAGGCCTTAGGCGACCTACGCTCTAGGCCTAACTGATTTAATCATACCTTTACTTTAGATTAGCGATTTATAAAAACACCTAGATGCCTAGGCTAGGAACAATATATATTCCATGTTAAGATTTAACGATATGTGTAAACAAAAAGGGCAAACCATAATTTGGAGGAAAAAAGACAGTTTCTGGTCATGCGACACAAAATCTAGGTACTGTTGTATGTACATCTTTTGTTTAGCATGCTTTATTCATATGGCTGCATGCATCATCCACCGCCTTCACGCACGCGCTGAGGTTATTGACCACGGCCGGCCTTACTGACAACGAAGTTGTGGTATGTCAACAACAGAGTATCGCGTTTCATTCAATGTGACCCAAAAATCTAGGTCTGTATTAATTACGTTCTTCTCTTTCTGCAGTCCCTTTGAGCGATCGATCGTTTTGATACTATATTTAGAATTAGTCAGTGGTAAATTAAATTCAACCGGTTGCAGTGTCTTGAAATTAGCTTTAGACTGGGCAGGAGGCTTTTAGGCAGCGCGGGACCGCCTGGCTCCGCCCTGCACAATTACATCCCTGCAGTGGGATCCTGAATAAATTTCTATAAATAGGTTCATCCAGGTAAAGCTAGGTATGAGTCACAGAAAGTACATTTATTTTGAATCCAATACTTACAACACCACTATGCGCCAATACAAACGGGAGAGCATAAGCTGACACCACTATTCCTGTTGTAAGGAAAAGACATATTTCATGTAGTGCATTGCTAGGCCCACCAGAACCATAATCAGATTCAGTAAGGCGTTGAGATATCCACATTGGCATTGGAGATAGAAGGTAGAATACCAATACAAACATTGGCCACCATCTGTAATAGAAAAATCAATTTTATAAATCAACAGAAATGTGACAGAAAAGTAATAATTATACATAAAAACTGTGACTAGGATCATGCATTATGTTATAAGTATTTTACCCACTCTTCATAATGACTGCTCCCATCCAAATCTCTAATTAAACAATCCCTCTAAATTAAATGACAACTTTACTGGTAACCATATTTTGACAACGTATTAGACGTGTACATGATATCAGAACAATTGCGAAATTGTTCTGATTTTTCAATGCACACACGCTGTACAGCCATCGTTATAAATGTCTCTCTTGTGCATAAGAAAACCTACCCGATGAGTTTTCACTGTTGTTAACATGTAAGTAGAAGCTATTATATAATGTCACTTCAATTGCTAATGTTTCGGTTTACAAGTCGCACCTGTGTATAAGACGCACCCATATGGATACTGAAATTTAGTATTTTATATGTAGTCGATGTACAAGACGCACTTATTTCTAGGCCAAAATTTAAATATTTTACAAATAAACCAATGGTTTTTTAATATTAAAACTATTCATTTTACTATAATAGTATTATTTGCCTTTATTACATCGTAGTCAGTCTCTACTTCAAGTGAACGTTCCAAAAAAGGGAAATCCCCACATTTCTTCAGTTACGATGCACTGTGTGGTGGGCTAGCCTATGTCTATTTAAGTTACTTAAATTGCAAATTATTTAAATAATATATACCTTGTTATTGTATGTACAGTATAACCATTATATAAAATCAATCCAAATGATGCTCATTTTCTAGGGCCAATAATGAACCAGGAATATCATGTACGGTATATGAAAATCTTGCCTAGATTTCCATATGCATGCATACAAGGAGCACATGGTTAGTGTTCTCGCCTCATACAGACTAGCCTCTGTATGCATGCATATGGAAATAGGTCTTGCTTGGCCAGCACTGTTGGCCATTTACATAATGAGATTTGGGGGAGCTTCTTGACATTTAACAACAAGCTCTTCTAGATGTCGCTTGGCATACAAACAATTGCCTACATAATTATAAAAATATGTGATTGTTGACATAGAGATGTAATAAAATAAACCATGGTGATCAAGGGAAATAGTTATTCTACAATTAAAATGTGACACCACCGTATTAATGGACTCTTCCATAAATGCGCGGATTGATAGTTTCATATTGTGATGTAATGCAGCCACTTTGACCGACCGCGTAAAAGGTAAACAAAGAAAAGAACCGTAACTTTTCAGAGAAAATACCAGGGGCCGGGCCGGATTTATCAAACTTGCTTAGCAAAAAAATCGTCTTAACTTTGCCTTAAATCCTTGATTTTGCCTAAGTCAGATTTATCAATATATCTAAGCAAACAAATTTGCTTAATTTTGTCTTAAATCTAAGACGAAAAACACCCTGCCTTAAGATGAAAAATTTCGTCTTATCTCATTTCTGCAACAGAAACATTCTTTTTTGACAACGCGAGCGCGCTAGGCCGGAACATTGAACATTCGGAAAGGCTACGCTAGTGCGTTTTACGCTGTACTACGGACGCTAAAATAATGATATCGATCTTCACAAAGATGGCCTAGAAATTGGACGAGCAAAACTAATATTTTCGGGATAGGTACGACCCAATTGACTAGCCTTTAGAAAACTGTATCGGCTGCCAAGGGTCGCTGTCATTGATAAAAATAAATAAATGTTGATTTGATTTAAGTTTAGAGCGAATGATTTTCGTATGTATTTCCGACTGTTGTGCTCTTTCTCTATTTCAAGTAATAAAAACAATAGTAGCCAGAATGCGCCCTCTCTTGTTGGGAGTGAAAATACGGAGATAAAATGTTATAGCGCCGCCATCGCTAAGAGAAAAAAGCTAATACGCATGCGTAAGCAAGAATTTTTCGTCTTAAGACATAATTTGCTGCCCTCTAGAGTTTAATTTTGCGCATGTGCAAAGTAAAATTGACCTAAGACAATTTTTCTGCTAAGACATTGCTAAGACGGTTTGATAAATAAGATTAAGTTATTTGCTTAAGCACTTCTTAAATATTTCAGCTTAAGCAAAAATATAAGCAAATATTGATAAATGCCAACCCGGGTCTTTCCCAAATTTGTATTAATGGATTCTTCTAAATATGGAAAGAAAAATAATTCAGCAACAAGAATAAGTCAGGCTACGCAGATAGCTATTGTTCGTATGTTACCGCTCTTTACCAGCTAGGCCTACAAAACTTCCGAAACAAGCTACTTAGGTAGTGCACTGTTTTTCTCTTTTTATAATAATTAACAAGAAATGACCTGATTTAATGTTTTTAAAGTTATATACAGTATATATGCAGTGGCGGATCTAGGGAGGGTGAATAGCAGTGGCGTATCCAGTAGGGGGCCGGGGGCCCGGGCCCCCCTGATTTCGTTTCCGTCGGCACATCATCGCGGCCGTCGCCAAACAAAGGTGCCGGGGAAAAAAATAAACTATATTTATTCTGACATTAATTGAACTGTAAACATAATTCTTTTGAGTGTTTGTTTATTTACATATCATATCATCATTGATCCCTTCAGATCAACGATTTTTTATTTTCATTACATCTAACGAAACACGTAAAAAATGTGTAGCACGTACGTACGGCCGTACGCGGTAGATTGTTTACTCAAAAGTCTTTGACCTTACCCTAAACCTTGTTTTTGCATGCAGTTGAGCCTCTCATGACCTGGGATTTGTATGTCTTCCTAAAAGTACGCTAAGAGATTATATAGTTCCACATGCCATGTGCTTTTTTGTCCTAAGATATATTTATTATAAGTGCCAAAAACCCGGTTTTTTTTCTCGATATGAGGCCTTTATTATTCAAAATTTTTAAAGAAAAAGCACATATACCATAACAAATATCCATGTATTTCATTTTTGGAACAGAATATTCCGTGAGGCTCAACTACAAAACCACCATTTTATGATATGATATGATGTAATCGTAAGCCAATCAAAGCTGAGCTTTCTCACGATTGGCATTGCTCACGGTTGAATGATTTAGGATTCTAGCTGATTTGATTGGTGGATGCGAATCACCCGCAGCGGAATGTTTTCTCTCGCGCGTGTACCATGAATCTCTCTCTGATCGTTACTACACAAAGTTAGAGCAATGAATGTCCGAATTCCGTTAAGTAAACAACTTTATATATTTTATAAGCATTTAATAAAATGTTTTATTGATATTTCCAATGGTGATATATAAAATAAATTACTAAAAAACGTAATTATATGTAATTATTTTAACCAAAAAGGATAATGTTGGTTTGGTTTTAATTTTGCATCGTTATCCCATATAAGACAATATGACTATGTAATCCTAGAACATATATTGATCAGAGACGTCGTATATGTACAGATAATGACACCAATTTTGTCGGCAAATTGGCAATTCCCGCCCCCCCCCCCCCCCAACTTAAAAAAAAAAGAAAAGAAAAAAAAAAGATGCAACATACCCGCGATCGACGCACCCGTTTTTTTTTTTTTTTTATCAAGAAGGGTAGGCCTAGAGCTAAGGTTAGCATTAGTTGTGTAAATAGGCCTACATAGTGAAAGAGGAGCTAAGAGTTTTTTTAATTAAAATTACTATTTATGAATTCAAGAGTTTAAAAATCTTCGGAAAATACCCACAACTGAGTTTTTCAAAAACACACACACTCTCCTCCTACTACCAGCGTCACGTTTTCTAGCTCGCGCCTCGTGTGAATGCTGCTGACGTCATCAATCTCCAAAAATACACCATTTTACCATATTCCATTTCAGTTAATTACCGCCTTGGTCCTCCGTGTGTGCAAGCTTGGTATATTTACACCCCTGAGTGTAGTGTAATAACTTTTTTCTCGCGTTACAGTACAACTTCTATAAAATTGTTTTACTGTACACATAAATCTGTGGACATACTGTATATTTAAGCTCAGACTTATTCTTGATTGAATATGGGTACCTATAATGTAATTAACTGCATGTTGCCAAATTTTATCTGCAGAGAAACTATGTGGAGTTGGCAGATATTTTGTGGATAGTACAGTACCCTAAATGACCTAAATGGAGGCGAACTGTTAGTAATAACCACTAAATTTGATGCACGTTAATGAATAAGTCCAAGAAAATAACTGAAGTTGGAAAGTAAACATCAAAATGTAGCTGAACGTGTTCTCAAATTTGGTAGTTCACATGAGGTCATAGGATATAAGTTAATGACAGTGGACATTTAAAACTCCCTAATAATAATTAATAATACCATTTTATGGCATACTTACGATCCAAAAGCTTGTAGAGCACATGCTAACACCACCAGAAGAAGGCCAATTGATGCAGAGAATGATAACAGGATTAAACTACAGAATAAGAAATGAAATTAGCTACAGTAACAAAACATTCTGCCAAGTATGTGGATTTGTCTTAATTGGAATAGACATTGTTTTGTTGCCATTTTAAATTTAAAAAGTATTGCCTATCCAATAATTGTGCAGTTTTTAAGTTTAAGTTTATGACAAATTAGCTAACTATTAGAGAAACAGAAAGCTGAAATTGGAAATGTATTTGGTACTTACCCTAAAAATGATCAGGAATTAAGCAAATTCAGAATATGAAAAAGAAAGCAAATTGCAATATTAACAAAGCAAGGATAAAATTTTACAGTACCTGTATGTAAAGTATATACCAGACACCTGACGGGGACAGACATTCCTATGCAATTGATTGATACATTTTTTTGTGGTATATAAGTTTTTAAACTGTTAGAACTACCATAAATACCATTACCATAATTTATTTATACAGTATTGCCAATGTTGATTTAATATATAAAAATAAATTACTAAAAAAAAAGTAATTTTATATACAATTATTATTGTTGGGAAGCCAGAAAGGGTTTACCTGCACCCTCTAGCAAACTATGTTAACAACATTTTTTGCTTCCTTATCAATACAAATCAATTTTTTACTGTACTATTACTACAGGGGTCAAAAGGTCAAAGTTAAGACTTGGCGTAACTTGGTAACTACTGTATTGGAATAGTTTTTGTGACAAACTACTCAGAAGACCCATATTTCTATTCACCCTTTCTCTGACCACTGGTTGAGAAATTGGCCATATGATCTGACCCTTAGAGAGCACACACTTTTCATATCTCAGAAATTGTTGGGTGGATATGGTCGTAATTGGTGTCAAAATACTCAGAAGATACTATTTCTATTCACTCTAATGGACAACTTTTGCCAAAAACGACCGTAAAACTTTATTTTTGACCATTGGTCAAGAAAATGGCCGATATCAATATCTCAGCAACCACTAGTCAGGAAGTAATAATTTTTGCCTCAAATTACTCGCAAAGTATATATTGCCATATTAATGGTACTCTCGCACATAAAATTCATGATAAATGGCACCTCTAATTTGCAGGCTCTCTCATATGTAGCATGCTACCAATGAGTAAAACGATCACACCTTTTCATACACGTAATTAAAGGACGATAACATTTTGTTGCCGATGATATCATTCACTCAGTATTTTATTTTGATTGCGTTGCGTTCAAGTTTAATGCGAACATACGTAATATTAACATATCCTCCATGATGATCAATACACTATACTTCATAGCCACACATACTGTAGGTATATACACTTTATGCTTACTGACTGCCAGTGATCTAAATAATAGGATGTCCTTTGTATGAATCATTCGTGCCCCAGCCAACGCACTGTATGAGTATGATACGCGCGTCAATGTCATGTTACATCCAGGGACCAAAATGCATTTATTTTTCAGGTGAAAATAGGCAATTCATTCGCAACTCTTAGAAATTTACAGATTGTCACTTTGTTGCACCAATAAGGTTTATCGCAAAGAGCTTGATTTGGCGAGGAACGTCATTTGACAATGCATGATGGGAAGGGTTTGGGAGAAAATGTCACGACGCGTACATACAAACAACGAATCATGCACGTACATGGAGTAAGAATAAGAGGAGGCACAACACGGCCTAGCTATCCAGTTAATCCAATTAGTATCACGCTGTGCGGTAGTGCTTAAGCATAGGGTAATAAACTTCCCATAACGATCCTTTGAAGAACCCTGTTTACCCGTGCAGCTCACTGCAGAGTCGGCTCTAATTACGTAACACCCTAATTAAGGAAGAAGCCGGGCATGACATCGGTGACAAGAAAAGTAAACAGAGGCTGCGCAGTAGTTTCTAATACATCATAGTGAAGCATGACCTTTGTGCAGTTGTTCATTGTTCTTTGAGATTTTTTCTCGAAAAAAACGTTTAAAAATCGAGTAAATTTTCACGGAGATATCGCAGTTTTTATACCAGCTAACAAATTAATCATATTTTTTATCAAGCCATAGACCTATCATTTGGTAAATCGAAATTTTACCGTTTAAGCAACTTTTTAATTTACGAACCCTAGTGCATTTTGTAGCATATTAAAGACTCCAACTTATTTTAAAATCAAATTTTAGTGCACGCAAATGCGCGCATGAAAAAAATTATATAATTTGTTCTCATGAATATTCAAAAATATACGTATATTACAATTCCAAAGACACAATTTCTTATTTTTATTACTGTATATGACATTTAATTTATGTTTCAGTCTATATTATGACCGTTTAGCAAAACTAAAATTCTTCTATTTTAGTCTGATATTGTATAATTAAATTATTTATGATATTAATATCATAAAATATGATTTTTACGATCACATAGTACTACTATGTGATCGTAAAAAATACTTAGAGTTCAGTGAAATTGTAGGACTTAAATTATATATCGTTTAACGATTTGTGGCTACACATAGGCCTACTACATAGTAGGCCTCAGTTCGTAATATATTATTATTTAATAAAAAGCCTAAATAAGGATAATATTAATCCCATAATGATGGACATATTTAGTGCATACCGTAACCGGTAGGCCTAATAGGTTCAGGCATAGGCGCACCTATAGTAATAATAAACAATATCAATAATAATAGCAATAGGTTTTTTATGTAGGTCTATATTAATATATTAATAATTGTAATAACGTTAGAAATAGTAGTAATATTTTATTAAAGAAGAAATTACATCAATTAGTCGTTATTATAAAATACGGTATTTAAAATGGTACTACGAGAATATTCGTTTAGTATCAACCCGTAACAACAACTACAAATTATATGTGTTGGTTAAAAATTCAATTACAAATATAGTCTATATGCTCTTTTGTAATTATAAGCCATTGTTTAAAAGGATTATGTACAGTTCGGTACATAGCGGTTAATCGTAAAATTAAAAAATCGGAATACGAACAATAGATCGCCAACATTATTCGTACCCTTTTGCTGTATTGCGTACGTCGATACACAGTACACGACTGACGCGGCTGTAAACTTCGCCTGGAAAGTAACTAGTATAGTACACATTCTGGTCCCAGGATGGAACATGATATCACACGTAAACCGCAATGGAGCATGGATTAAAGAATAGATCCATGAATGGAGCAGGCCCAATGTTAAACAATTCGTACAAAGGGGAACCGCCAGACAAGCGCGTACCTATTCATTGTATATTAGATCGCTGGCAATAATGCATGCATATAAAGTGCAATAGCCCTCCGCTCCAACGTACTAAAAAAAATGGAACGTCGCGGTTTTTCTAGGCGCTGAAGTTATACGAAGTGAACGCGAATGATTTTTACTGTATTCCCCGACGAAAAGTACTCGCATTTCCCAGACGGGGAAGAGGGGGGGGAGGGGGGAGATAGGCTCTCCGACGAGGGGATACATCCCCCGTAGCTCCCCGCTGGCACCACCACTGGTCCTTATTAAACCCATTAATCCATCATTATTCATGATAAGTTGTCTGGAGAAATTACCAACATTTAGTACACAGTAAACCATATAAATATAATTCCTTTATTGGTGCCATATAAAACTCGATCGTATTATTAATTTATTAATAAAAGATATCCAGTAGAATAGCGCTGCTTTTTATAAAAATTAATAAACAAGGTCGGAATACAAGTTCAGTAGGTCTACAAACAGTATAGTACACCTTTCACGCTTGAACGCACATCGCCTAGCAAGAGTTATTGTGACGTCTAATACGCATGTGTACGAACACCAAACTTGACCGCGGGCAGTAAACATTGTAATCTTTGCTAATTGGGTTATGTAACAGCAGTGTTTAGCACCTATTAAATACTCATTACAAGCATAGCCTTAAGCATAGCCTTAAGGAAGCGGTAAACACGGTGAACTGACTGAACTATTCAAGTTGTGTCTCCTCTTATTCTTTACTCCATGTCCCAACCCTTCCCATCATGCGTCGCGTACGACGTACAGTAGTACGCTATTCGCGATAAATCTCGAACCCTAGGCCTATGTTATGTATGGTCTGCAACAAAAAAATATTGTTGTACCTACCCTTATACATAAGGCAAATTTGGCATGCCATATACGCGACCGATTTTGAAAACCGACCGATTCGAAACGCGACCGATTTCAAACGCGACCGGCGGAATGATCTGTTTGTGTAACCCTAGCTAGCTAGGCCTAGGGCCTAGCTAGGCCGACTAGCCTAGCTAGACCACTCTCTGTTCCGAGTTTATTCTAGCCTAAATAAATACGGATTTAGGCTAGGCCTAGGCCCAGATGAAATTCTTTATTCTGTATTTGGCGCCCTGTATTTATGCCTTAGACCTAGGCTAGTCGTTTAATCAATAAATCACGTAAAAAAAGCGCATAATTAACATTACTCACTCCGTAATCCAGCCATATTTAGACCTCGACGATTGTATCCAATCCAATATCAATTGCAAATAGACTAAAATAAAAAAATAAACGACCAATATTTCGGAATTCTGTATGGCGCGCCACCACTCGGCCTAGACCTAATAACTGTGCTTTTGATCATCGTCACCACCCGGCCCTCAGTCGCATTTCAAATCGATCAGATTTTTAATTGCGTCGTATTTTGTATTTTACGAAGCCTCGTTGGGGACATATGTAAAAAAAAAAGCCTCCACAACTCGTACGTACGACTTAGATATCTCGTACGTACGCGTTATTATCACGTACCGTCGGACGTACGACTTATTATCTCGTACGTACGTGTTATTTTCTCGTACGTACGACTTATTATCTCGTAGGCCTACGTACGTGTTATTTTCTCGTACCGTACCTACGAGTTATTAGAGAGCTTTCGCTATCTCGGATCGGGAACGAGAACCAGCATTAATCTCGTACTCGAGATCGAGAACAGGTAATTAATGCTGGTTCTCGTTCCCGATCCGAGATAGCGAAAGCTCTCTATTATCTCGTACGTACGAGTTATTATCTCGTACGTACGAGATAATAACTCGTACGTACGCGTTATCTTGTATACGTCACACGTGTAATTGAACCATGAACCTCGTGTGCGCACATTGACATGTGGCCTGCTTGTTGACAACTTGATGAGCTAGACTGGCTCTAGTCTATAGTACTACTCTATCAAATGGGATGGCCAGTCTGTGTATTCAGGAGGAGTGTATATGTGGTTGACAAACCTGTTTTTTTTTTGCCACTGTTAAGTGTAAGCTGACAGCGAATGTGATGTGAGAGAAGTTATAGAGATTTTAAACCAGGCGCAAGTTTGTCTAATTAATTACAACAGTTCCTGTTAAAAACAACCTAGAATTCTCCACCCCTCTAACCATAAAGTCATCTCATCTTGATTGTGATTACAAGAAGACTATTGCTCAGGGCTCATTTGGAGAAGTATTCAAGAGAATGTACCAATATGAGCATGTTGCCGTAAAGAAAGTGAAGTTGAGAAAGGGCAAGCGTCCGAAGAAGCGGATTATAAGGGAGGCTCAAATAGACCAACAACTCGCACACAAGAAAATTGAAAAGTTCATTGGAATTTGCCTCTGGAGCATCATTTATGTCTATCATTACTGAGTTTATGGAGACACACTGTTTTTCTTTTATGTTTGTGTTGCTTTCAAAGTTAGGTTAACCATTTAAATGGCTGCAGTCGCGTGCTCAAGTTAGTGTTTACCGACCAACCGACCGACATAGTGAGATGTAGAGTCGCGTTGTCACGCGACTAAAACGTATATATTGACTTGCTTGCCTTTTATAATTTTGAAGACATTGAACTATCATCATTAAAGCAGGGAAGAATTGAAAATACAATTTCAATTTCACTCTTCTCTGATTAAAGTGATTTTAAAATATGTAGTAAAATATAACGAAAATTAAAAGGATAAGAGTGTAAGCTACAGTATGTACCTACTATGTCTAAGATTTTTGAGCGCATTGTGCATGATGGTTTGTCATCACATGTTGCTAATGCTTTAAGTCCTAGGCAGCATGGTTTTGTCTCTGGGAGATCATGTCAAACCAACCTCGCACTGCTTCTTGCTACATCATACGATGCAATTAACAGCAAGAAGCAGTGCGATGTGATTTAGACTGATTTCTCTAAGGCTTTTGATTCCGTTTCCCATGATTTGCTTATTTTTAAACTTTCAAAATTTGGTTTATCCGGTTCACTGTTAAGTTGGTTTAAAAGCTATTTAACTAATAGACAACAGCGTGTTGTCATTGGGGGAGAGACATCTGATTGGCTCCCTGTGTTATCGGGCGTTCCGCAGGGCTCGATCCTGGGCCCGCTTTTGTTTAATTTATTTATCAACGATCTTCCTTTAAAATTTAATCATTCCGAGTCTCTTTTATTTGCTGAAGATCTGAAATTGTTTAAAGTGATTACCACTCCACAGGATGCTTTTTCACTTCAGGAGGATCTGGATAGTCTCGTGGAATGGACGGAGAAGTGGGGGATAAAACTTAATGCTAATAAATGCAAATATTTATCTATAACACTTAAAAAAAGGCCTGTGCTCTTCAATTATAATCTGAGTGGACATGATCTTGAGATGGTTTATGTTTGGAAAGATTTAGGTATTTTTATTGATAGTAAATTAAATTTTTGTTCACATATTAATCATGTGTTGTCAAAAGCTAATAGAATGATGGGCTTAATATGGAGAAATTGTAGGTTTATGAACGACGGCAGGGCACTTTTATCTTTATACAAATCTATTATACGTCCTCACCTTGAATATTGTTCTGCAATTTTCAATTCAATTTCTCCATGTCAGGCCCGTCGAATCGACACTGTTCAACGGAAGTTTGTTCGATTCCTGTCTTATAACTGTGTTAATTTTGCCTTTTCCATTGATTCTGTCAGCAATCGTCGAACGATATCTGATATGGTTTTTTTATATAATATTTTAAATTCTAAATATGACTGTTCATTAATTTCACTATTTAGTTTAAATGTTCCTGGTCGTACACGAAATAGACATTTATTGCATATTCCTTTTAGCCGTGTCGACTGTACTAAGAGGGGACTTTTTCATAGACTACCTTATACATTTAATAATCTAAATAGCAATCATATCGATATTTTTAATGATAGACTTTGTTATTTTAAGAGGACGATGATGTGTTCACTTCTTGAACAGCCTGCATAACCTGTTTTAATTGAAATTATTTATGGCATGCCAATCTATGTTTTATATATATATATATATATATATATATATATATTATCTGTATTTTATTGTTAACCGTTTTTGATGTTGTATTGTTTTATGTTTCAAACCTGTTAGTGGCGGTATTTATCGCTGTTGGTTTTGATTGAATAAAATAAAATAAAATAAAATAAAATAAAATATCAGTTTAGAAGTAGACACTGACTATCTACCATCGTTTGAGGCTAAAATTAGGATATTATAAATAATATTAAGAAGCACAGAGTAGGCTATGTGTCAATTTAGGATTTTTCAAATAAAATAAAATCATCATAAAACTTATTTTTGATTTACTGAATGTTGACACATATACATACTGATATCTTCACAACTTTAGAAATCTAAACGAATAGTGATAACATCTTTGACACTTTTTCTATTAATTAAGAGCTCTGTAAGGTGCTCTTTAATCTTTAAAGGCACGACGTATTCTGCCCAACCTTTAACATCATGGCACCAGTGGTTTTTTAATACCATACTTATGCCTATTACTAAGGTAACATTATATTGCTACATGTTTAATACCATACTTATGCCTATTACTAAGGTAACATTATATTGCTACATGTTTTAAGATTATTTTAAGTTTAAGTTTTTGTTCAACGTTTCTATGATTAGAATGAGAGAAAGTAATTGTCCTCTACTAAAATATCGGCATACAGATATGATTTACAATAAATTCATCAGGTTTTATAATTATTGTCTTGTTATTATTTTTCTATTATATTATAAGTCATTCATCATCGTAATAATTGTTTTTCAAATTTTGATATTTGTGAACCTTATAATTTTGGACATTTTGGAATCGAGATGGTGGTTATTCGGTCACACCCTCAGATTGCAAAAGGAAGTCCCAGCCAATAAAGCAAAACTATTATTTTGAAAAATGTAAGCAACAAAAGTATAGAGGACGACCACGATCCACACTAGAATGGTAACTCTATCGAACGACCTGATCACCCTTCATAAACATTCATCAACTGCACTATACCCTCTAGGATCAAAAGCATAAAAGAGCCTAGAAACGATTCGGAGAATAGCAGAGAAAAGACAGGACTGGAGGAAAGCAATCCGAGATATAAGCAAAGCAGCAACTAAATTTATAATGTTGTTGTTGCCACTATGTCACAAAAAAAGTAGTAGTAGTAGTCAATTTTCCTCGATCATTGAAACACTTTGAATAAACCAAGTTATATACAGGACCGCTGGTATGTTATTACTGCGAAACTATATCGCACCCAATCTAATTACGTTTACAATATACATTTAGATTTGTAAACATTATTCAAATAATATATACAAAAGTTGCGAAAAACAATTAGACATAATAGATAGATATAAAATAATTTATAAATTGAAAAAGAAAATTGTAATGGACGCCCCAATTCATGTGATGTTACCCCCATTTATTTCAACCACTCTCTTCTTGACAATTCAAAGCAATTGATGGATTCAAAATCAATTATGTTTAGTTTAGGCTACATAATGTCAAAATGAATATAGTCAAATGCTTTTTTCACACATATAAATGTATAGGCTTTTATTCTCACTATAACTATAAAATCTTAGCTGTACTTAATATACTGATGCCTGTCTGTATTTGTTGTAAATCTTTCGGAATTGACATCATGCGGAGAGATTCATAAATGATCGGATGAATATTAAGATTCTAAGCCTTGAGTTAAGACTTCCTCATAGCCCGGTCGTTAGTGGATGGATGGTCGTTTTTTAGAAAGTTTGTCGCTTACGAGAGAGGTGGATAGACTGATAGCTATACATCTACATTAGCGGTGGATTGTTCTACATTAACGGTTGTTTCGACATTTTAGCTTGCGTTTTCTACATTAAGCTTGGTTCCCACTAGAACGTAACGCAAGGATGTAAACGCAACGCAACCAATGACAAGCGGCAGTTCGGATAATCCATCGCTTGTGATTGGTCAATTCACTCACGTTGCGTTACGTGTTGCGTCTCTAGTGGGAACCAAGCATTAGCGGTTGTACACGTACGCACAAGAGTACAATATAATAAGTCGTACGTACGAGATAATAAGTCGTACGTACGAGATAATAAGTCGTACGTACGAGATAATAAGTCGTACGTACGAGATAATAACTCGTACGTACGAGATAATAAGTCGTACGTACGAGATAATAAGTCGTACGTACGAGATAATAAGTCGTACGTACAAGACAGTGGTGGCAATTTTTTTTTAACGGATGTCCCTAATGGGGCTACGTAGTATTTTGGCGCAATCGAATATGTTTATATGCCTATATATAAAACATCAGAAGCAATTGATTGACGATATAAAGAAATACTGGCACTCTGGGGCTAGATGTCTCTATTTCTCCAAATGGGATAGATCCTCTCCTTGAAAAATGATCATTTTAAACAGTTATGGTCCTTCGTTAAAAGTTCCAGGGCTAAATCTGGCACTGATTCGTCATCACGAGGGTATTGTGTAGGCCTACAATCCCAAGATCATAGTGAGGCCTTCACTAAAAGATTTTCAGCTAATTTTACTCACGACGACTCTGACTACCTTTTGGATAACCGTCTTGTATTTTATCATGCTGGCTATATCCTCATTTCACTGATATTCAAACCACTGGTGGCGCTGAGATATTATCTATTATCCCCTCCTGCATTGAATCACAGATACAACAATATGCTGATGATACTCTTACATACAGAGAGCCATCAGAAACAAAGATAACCATAACGATGATTTTACAGTCGGATCTTCATGCTATCAACAACTGGTGTGTGACAAACAAAATGCTATTAAATACAGATAAATGTTTGGTGATGCATAACTAGAACAGTCGATCGTCCTGAACAAGCATGTGATTATTTTATTGAGATGATAGATTGCCCGTTACGAATTCCATTAAATATCTTAGAATAACCTGAATCGTAAACTCACTTGGGGTGGCCATGTCCAATATGTTAAATCTAAATCTAATCGCATGTATGTCGTGATAAAGTTATTATTATATTGCGGCTATACTTTACTGGCTGTTTACTTTATCGTTTTGATTTAGCTTTTCGCTTTTTATTTTTGTATCTCCATTGAGATCCAGCCACTGATACCCACAGCATTGTCATTTTTTTCAGTAATTTGCCTTTGGATTTATATATATATATAAATCCAAAGGCAAATTACTGAAAAAAAAAGCGAAAAGCTAAATCAAAACGATAAAGTAAACAGCCAGAAAAGTTAGCAGAGCTTTCGGGCAACACTAGCCCTTCATCAGTGCAAGTGAAGGAATTTGGATAACGTCAGAGTATAAAGCTGGCAAGTGCTGCCTGGGTGGACAGGAATAATAGAAATATAACAAAGGGAGCCAGGGTGGAGTCTGAATAAGAGTGGAAAACAAAGAAGGTAGCTTGGTAGATATATATATATATATATATATATATATTCAGGTTGAAATTTTCAGACCGTTTGGATAGAGTGCTCAATACCAAGGTAGAGCATAAATAAATAAAATAACAGCAGAAAACTTATTAAATTTATGTATATATGAAAATATGTTATTATATGTCAACCAGAGCTATGCTCACTGAACCGTAAGAACGAGTTAGTCTCTACTTGTAGACATAGGAAAAAATTCTTACTAAATTGCAGATCCAAACAGTTTATCTAAAACAATAGGCTATTGTATACGACTTCCTGATGACTCACTTTTATTAAGCACTATGAGACAACTGTGTAGCTTATGTTTTATATTTCACCTGAAGAGTGCGGCCAGCTACATGCTGGTCGTACGAAACAAATTTGTAGTGATTAAAACAATGAAGTAACCAAGTTTTCTGCTGTTATTTTATTTATATATATATATATATATACAAATCAGGCAAAGAACATTAATTCTAAACCGCCCGGTGTATAAACACATCAGGCAATGAACATTAATTCTAAACCGCCCGGTGATATACTGAAATTTAATTAATTAATTTGAAACGATAAAGATGTGTATATATATATATATAAATCATACTGTAAATTATAGAAACAGTGCTCATATTCGGAACATGATCTCATAATCGCGTCGAGCATAGCTCATTGGCGAAAGTTCCGTATTTTTTAGTTGTATGAAAAAATGTCTCTGGCTGGATTCGAACCTGCAACCTCTCGCTTACAGGGCGAGTATCATACCACTAGACCACAGAGCCATGCATGGTATTATTACAGATTTTCACCCACCAGATACATTCTCTCATACAACAATTAACGCCCTCACAATCAGTGGAGGCTTAACAAGTCAGAATAAATTCCAACTTTAATTCGCAACGGTTTTTTAAATAATATTGTGTATATGTAAATCAATGATGTTGCTTAGCACTGTGTAAATTATATATAAATCATACTGTAAATTATAGAAACAGTGCTCATATTCGGAACATGATCTCATAATCGCGTCGAGCATAGCTCATTGGCGAAAGTTCCGTATTTTTTAGTTGTATGAAAAAATGTCTCTGGCTGGATTCGAACCTGCAACCTCTCGCTTACAGGGCGAGTATCATACCACTAGACCACAGAGCCATGTATGGTATTATCACAGATTTAACAAGATTCTGACTTGTTAAGCCTCCACTGATTGTGAGGGCGTTTGTTGTATGAGAGAATGTATCTGGTGGGTGAAAATCTGTGATAATACCATACATGGCTCTGTGAAAGATTAATCTTATGTGGTTGTAGCATCCAATTTTCCAATACAGGTGCGTGGTCAGGTTTGTGCGTTTGCGGTACATCAATGTGCGCAACCAAACGTAACCGCGCCTATAACTATATTATCTTAAAACAGGGACATTTAAATCGTGGATTGTCGGGAACCAAACTTGGTATTAACGTAAAACTCAAGCTTTGCTCGAAATTTTAATGTCAAAATTAGCGCGTGAATCGCCGTGAATCTAAACTATCTTAATGGTTTTATTAAAAAATTTGTTTGATATTTTTGGCCTTTATTTGGTGACATTTACCTAAAATCAAGCAATAAATGGAAATTTTATTTTTTACTGCCTAATATGGTTAATAACAGATAAAAATTCCATACAGTATCAAATCCATTGCTTTTTTCTAGACAGCGAAATTATCAAAACTGTTGTTTTTGCTCTTTTAAAATTTACTAATATAAAATTATTTGTATTTATATAATTTAAGATGTCTTCTTCTTAATACAATATTAAAAAGTCTAATCAAATAGCTAAGTTAAACGTATGCGACTTAAGTCTAAATATGTAGTTGCGACCCTTAAAATGGTAGAGTGTATCTTGGCACAACCGCCGCATCCCTTATTTTAGAATACGAATTTCTCCCATCATTAGTCCGTATTAGATCTCTTTACACTCAAACTGGCAGATATAGAAAGTCATTTATTCCGAACTCCATAACTATATATAACAGTAAAACATCTAGATAAAAGATGGATCAACTGCCGTTTTGGCTCCGGAGTTTTTTTTTAGGGTTATTCTATTATTAAAGTGGGGGTGTGTGGTTATGAATATTGTGTGCAGGTACGTCAATAGAAATGACATTGAGAGCCCTCTTCTGTCAGTTGACTGGTTCCCGGTCTACTGCCTTGTAATTGACTTAATCATGATCGAATTCCAACAACTTAAGAATACACAAAATGTTTACATAATTATATAACAATGTAGATCTATCTAATAATGTTTTTATTTTTTTGCAGATAAAGGAGGATCATCAATAAAATAAAATGATAAAAATTCCAGGCATTTAATATACGGTTTACTGATAAAATATAATGTACCAATGAAATAAACCTGGTGTTCTGAAACATATTTTAATAACTTTTGCCGGCCTAGCGCCTTTGTGTATCTAAATCTATCTAAATAATTAAGTTAGTACAGTATTAACAAATAAAGGGTTAGGGTTATGTATAATAAAATGATAGAAATGAGGCATTATCTAATAATGTTTTTATTGATTTTTTTTCCAGTTTTTTATAGTTTTAAAATTCAAGTACCGTTTTTATAGCGTTATGTATCCTGTAAATGCTAACCTAAAAACGTTATCTGAATGTTTCTTTTTACGTTATAGAAATGTAATAAAATAACGGTTATTAGTGAACCTAAACATTAACCAAACACTAACGTTAGAAAACCACTGTGATTGCTGGACTGCCACAATGGAACAATAGACCTAGGTATGTTAAACAAAGAAATCACGTCAAAGCAGGGTGGAGACGGAATTTTAAGACAAAGGCGTTCTATACAAATGCAAATCTGGTGGTGGAATACAACATGATCAATGCTGACAGAAATTCACGTAAACTCTGCAGTAAAAAAAATGTAGAAACATTATTTGCGTATTAAATCACTATATAAAATGTTCAGCTTGTTTAATTAATATACTGTACAATAATAACCGTACTATGATTTTCTTTTTTAACCTGTTTTGAACGTCTCTTTTAT
Organism: Antedon mediterranea; assembly: GCF_964355755.1. Lineage (NCBI taxonomy): Eukaryota > Metazoa > Echinodermata > Crinoidea > Comatulida > Antedonidae > Antedon > Antedon mediterranea. The sequence goes on from NC_092675.1 coordinate 10,864,415, forward strand.
CTACTACAAGTACAAGGAATAATTTCGCCAGTGTGGCATAGCAAAAAGCTATACAAAACAACCTTATTGCTACACATTTCGAAAATTGTGTAGCAAAAAATACAATACAAAACTATCTTTCTCGACTAAATCAGTTTGATTATCAATTTTGCTAAAATTTTTCACTGTACTACAGACTCCCACTTGTAATTTTAATGCTAGTCGATATATGATTTCTATACTGTACTTACTGTTTATTACAGCTCATACATAGTTGCTATTCTCTTGAGGCTCAAGACGACCAAATAGACAGTTTGATATCCAAGTACAACTTGTAACTAGAATTTAATTCGTCACTTTGACGAATTATAGGTGATCATTTTTATCATTTTATTGACATTCATATTTTTTAAACATGCACCTACGTTAACATACAATCGGAAAATGTTGATGTATGCCATCCTATTATACGCTTATAGTGCTGAGTTGTGCCTATTTATTATGCCATATACAATATGTACAGTATATACTGTACTGTGTATATCTATATACAGTGTAGCATAGGTGAAATTACGGGACCCACATCATGTTCTAATTTTTTGGTATGATGACGTTGTCAAAATAAACTTGAAGATAACAATATCGAAAGATAATGAATTGAGTAATAAAATATAACAATTGGAAGAAAATTTGGCACGTAGAAGGGCGGTGCGCGCTATTTAAAAATTGTATAACTTTTACGAAAGCGATGAAAAAAATACTTTTTAACTTCAACTGGCCATACGGTAACGTCACAACATCCGATAGGCTTAATTTTTATATGAATTAATATAAGCTTCGCTTGACGACGTTACATAAATTTCAAAATGTTAACATAGTTCACAAAATGTTATGTTTGCAAGTTTCAGAGAAAAGCGTTGCACAAAAATCATACAGAAAGAAAGAAGAGAAATAAAAAGTTGATGTTGATGATGATTTCGTACAATCACAAGAGGTTATCAGCAACTTCGTTGCGGATAACCAATAAAGATTTGATACAATAACAATAGGTGATCATTTTATTCTAAATGATCACCTAATTATGAATATTAAATTCCTGCTTCCAGACGACGTCACACTTGGGTTTAATCAGACCTTAAAAAACCTAGTATTCGATTTTCTTTACCAAAATGATTATATATTGTACCGTTACTACTGTATTATTCCAACACGTAATTGCTATTCTCTCTCTCTCTTTTATTTCTAGGCGTTTTTTAAAGATAAATCAGTCCTTAAAAACCTAGCTATTTTGGTTTGAAATAATCATAACCTATTGTACCGTTATGTTGATTTGTTAAACAGTACAGTACATAAAATTTCATTAAATTCAATCTTCAATTTGAATGAAAAAGCTAAACGGTAGTGTTTCAAATTTTGAGTTTAAAAAAAAATGGTTGGGAAGAATAAATATTAATAAAATATATGTAATCAGGTTAAGAAACAAAAACCGCTGTAGCATAGTTTTACTTTTTTTTATCGCTGCACAAAGGTGTCTCATTGAAGCTTACAATATTACATAATAAAGCATATAACAATATCACTCATGTCGACATGGAGCTATGTATACAAACTAAAATATGGCACATGTATATAAACCAAGATCAGTTGTCTTCAAATCACTCATTTTTCGAAAAACTTTCAACTATATTATACAACTCCGATATTTTACTGCGTTCTCGATTTGATTTTACTGCGATTTAAACCAAGGACCATGCTGCCGAAGATAGGACCACATTTGTTTAATGGATTTGATGACTACCTGGACTTTTTCCAACGAAGGGGTTTTTATCCAACTGCCAAGGATTGCTCGTACTGTAATGTAGGCCCCTACATAATTGTGCTGGCAACTTTTATATGGCGGTTTTAGCGTTCCATAGATATTATAGTGGATATTTTTCGATGTAGCCGAAGTGTTGTGAATTTATTTAGGCATTTGTTTTAATGTGGCCTATTTTTGGAAAAAATAAAGAGAAGAGAGTTGTTTATTTATTTATAATAGGCACAGGCCCACATACAAGGCTTCCATGATGTAAGTAAATATTTGTTTTCTGGTGTGGTATCCTTTTTGTCAACATAAAGGCTAGTAGGCTAGCTCTAGGCTAGGCCTAGACTAGTAGAGGCTAGGAGGTAGGCTAGGCTACCTAGCTAGGCCAAGCAAGTAGACCACCGTTAGGTTAGAGAATCCGACACGATATTGCGCATGCCCAGAGCTCTGGGAAGTGAATTATAGCTTGCACTAATAGTGCCACACACCACACCACCGAGAGTCGGAGTGTTATAGGGATTTACTGTAGCCTAGATTGTCGAGTCGTTGCGCGAGCGAGAGATGGATGAAACTTGGCCTATGCCATACATGAATTAATAATTAAAATACGACTACGCCACGCGTTAAAATAATTATAATGATATTAATAAGAATCAGTATCTACTAAGAATCGTAATGCTGTTTTTAACGTTACGACCCCGAATTCCCGAACAGTTTTTTCACATCCACGCGGTGGCTGCCGTCAACAAATCAACTTGTGATTGCATGTTATGTACAGTATATTAAATGCGTTATGAAAAATCATAAAACTAGTCATGTAATTATATAATTCATAATGATATGAAGTTTATATATGAATGAAGCAACCACTTTTTAATTACAAAATAAATAGGCCCACTGGTCACGTCTAACTGGTAGCCCTAGCCTAGATTAGTGGATCCCGTATTAGTAGGCATCTAGGCTAGTTCGCCGTGTGGCGCAGCTATGAAATGATCCATCGCTGTATAGTCAAAGAATTGGTATAGTATAGAGTCGCCGATTACCTCGCTCTGGGCATGCGCAATAGCGTGTCGGATTCCCTAACACTGGGCAGTTGAGTTCTGGTGCCGGAATCCTAACCACGGCGATTATTAAAACCCAGTTTTATTACATTATAAATACCAATCGTTATGATCTCGCTTACGATTTTATTCCTGCTAACAAAGACTGTTAGTTATTGCCACTCATTATATCCCAAATCGATCCTTGAATGGAACAATTTGCCTTTCAAAGTCCGCGATGCTCCAAATACCAAGACCTTCAAATCCGAACTTGAACAAGTAAACATTAACGACCTGATATCCACCGCCCACTATTTAAAATAACTGCTGCACATTAGACCCCGAACTGCGTGCAACGACAACCTAGGAAGGTGTTTGTACGAGTCGCATACTAAATGGAAAAAACTATGGTGCTAGTTCCGTTTAACACTTTTGGTTTTTTTTTATAAAATTTAAATTACATTGTGTGATTTTATCAATGTTGCTGTTGGAATAATATTTCTTTTCTGGAAATTTCAGAAAAGATTAAACTGTTCGAATATATTTAATAAGTATTTTAAAATCTCTATTATGGCGGATACCAGCCTCATTTTTGCTGCTAAGTGAGCAAAAGTTTTAGAATAATAGACATTTGCATTTCATAATGGTTATTACTGTATTATTATGACTAAAAAATGACATTTAATAATACTAACTAAAAAGCATCTTATCGCTGATGATACATAAGTACTCAAACACGTGCAGGTAGGCCTTTCAGAACGTTTTATTATTTTAGTAAATAAGACGACATCCGTAGCCATGGAAAATTATCGTACATCAATCATTTGTCTAATATTGACACACTATAAAACTTGTAATTTTACTCGGGGTACCCGAGTCTAGGACTTACTCATTTTCTCCTCCTCTTTCTCCATCTGCACATTATTGAGTAAAAAGTGCGATTTTTAAAGTACTACTCCTCCCTTATTCGTTGTAGTATTGAGCTGGGATTTGGCATGAATATACTACAGGCACATGTCCTCAAAGCTATAGAGCCGGATTTTTTATTTTTATACCGGATGCAGCAATATGACATCTCGAAGATGGTACCATATAGCCGTATTTGGTAGATTATTGATGTGTATGTGACGTCACATCCCGTCTTATGACGTCATTACAGCTTCATTTGCAGCAGTACCCCGAGTATCGCACATTCATGCTTTTTCTTTTGGTAATTAATTTGTTTAATTAAGAACCCACAGTGTGTGACACACACCACAGCGTCATGTAGTTACCTGTATATGTGGAATCTTGGCGTAGTGGTTATCACGTTTGCTTAACACGCAGAAGGTACCCGGTTCGAGCCCGGGTGAAACCTTTTTTTTTTAAACTTTATGGTGAAAAGTACTGTATACGCAATATGATATACACAGTATATCTCATTACCTCCGCCAACCTCCGCCAAGGAGGTTATATTTTCACCCCTGTATGTTTGTGTGTTTGTGAGTTTGTATGTTTGTGTGTTTGTGTGTGTCTGTGAACAGCCTGGAGGCCACAGTTTTTATCCGATTCTCACCAAATTTGGACACAATGATCTATGCCTCAAAAGCTCGGACGAGTTCGAATTTGAGTGGAAAAGGTCATAGGTCAAGGTCACAACTAACAAAAAACTATATTACTGCCTAGAGACCACAGTTTTTATCCAATTCTCACCAAACTTAGCCACAATGATCAATGACTCATCATATAATTGTGGTTAAATTTTGAAGGGTCAGGGTCAAAGATCAAGGTCCACAAAAAACAAAACAAAAATAAATAATAAAAAATAATAATAAAAAAAAACAAAAAAAAACCTCAGTGGGACTTGAACCACCGATCTCAACTGTGAGAGGCTGGATACATAACCATTACACCAAACTCTCATCCACAACTTTGTATGGTGTAGTTAGCCTATTTACACTTAGAACTCATAAAAAAAATTAAAACAAATATATATTGTATATATTTTCTGGGGACATTTCATGTAGAGGAATTTTACAGTAGCCGGAGGTTTGTACTCTCGGAGTACCCTCTAGTTTTTATTATTTTTTTACATACTTATTTTGTGTAATCGGTAATTATAACTTTTACACAATGTTTATTTTGCTTTGTGCTTATTACCATATTTATTTGTAATGTAAATGCATTAAAAAACTTTGTGTAACCCACATTTTTTGTGTAAGAGGTATTTGGTACCGAGGTTATTGATGTGTATGTGACATCACATCCCGTCTTATGACGTCATTACAGATTCTTTTTCTGTACCCCGAGTATCGCACATTCGTGCTTGTTTTTTTTAAAGAAATCTCCGGTTAGACAGATCATTTTACTGAATTATTTAAGAAAAAAATAAATGGAAAACGATCATACGTGACATCATTGTTTATTTGACACCCTATAAATGTTTTTTTTTTTTTTTATAAAAGTGGAATCCTGGTAAGAAATCTAAGAGTAATTCGACCCCACAGCCGTTTTTTTTCTAAAAACATGGAGTTCTTAATTCAATCAATCTTATATACCAATAAAATGTACGTTTTTAATGGTTATTAAATCTAATATTAACTAGATTTAATTCGTCACTATGACGAATTATAGGTTATATGCATTGATTTAAATAAAGATAATTGATTTTTAAAAGATATATTGATTGATTGATTTTCTCAGAATCTTTAATTATTTATAATATATGATAGGACCTTGCTAACGCGAACACCATAGCCGGTATCACAATCCGATCAAAGATCCCTCTGCGTATAATGTCATAAACCACATTTGTTGTTACATATAATAAAGACATAAGTTACTTTTTATCTAGATTTCATTATAAATCATGTGTATAATCTATACACTAAGAAATAAATTTGAACAAACAATACAGATAATAAAAAAAAAATCTTATTTCGTTTCCCAAGGTGAGACTCGATCTCGGTACCTTGAATGCCATAGACACGAGCAAAGACCATCGAGCCATACACAACTGACTAAAGTTATGGAAAGATTCCTCCGTGTATTTACTATGCAGTAACCACTTTGGTGCAGATAGATTATTACATACCGCAATGAATTATAATGTTTTACTATGATGACATCTTTAAAAATTAAAAAAAAATGATGCACTGTCAAACTATATACTTTTAACTTTAATATATAAACTTCTTAAGGAAGAAAGTTAATGTTAAGTTTGTTATTTCGGCCTAAGAAAATGTTATAATTTGATTGATTGTCATAATTAATTTTTTTAAATTTAATATGCCATTAATGATGACTTAATCAACTTTTTTTCTCCTAATTTCATAATAAATCATACATATGATACATACACTTCAAGAAAATGAAATAAAAAATAGGTGTTCCCGAGCATTCTAACGATATATATTAATTTTAAAATTTAGCATATTTTCACCATTTTGTTAACTTACACGTGCGTAGACTGTCACTTTAGACGTGCTCGTATAACGCTGTTTCGCGTTGAAAAGTGAATAAAATATGATGATATTATTAAAGAAAGGTTATACAACAGTAATCGGACAAAAAAAGTGCGCATTAACGTTTGACGCGCAGTGCGCGTGCAAAAATCTGCGCACTCATGGTAATTTTTTAAACGCTTAAAATTGCCTGAAACGTACTCTAATTTCATCGAAAATAAATTCTGACAATTTTGAACATTTTAAGCGCGTGTACGCATGCGTTATATGCGCTACGCACGTAATTGTATTGCCATATTATGATGAAATATGACCTGAAATTTATGAGTACCAAATTTTGTTTAAAAATGATTCATGCTTGTGAAGATATGATTACAAACGTGATTTCATTAAATCGCGCGTAGACCACGTAATGTTTGATTGCGCACCGTGAAAACATAACCACATCGATTCCTGGCCATAAGGAATATACTCTGAAAAATTGACTTAGCTAGATGAAACTGATATCAAGATAATTCACGGACAAAATAGTGCTAAGGAAAGAATAAATAAACAAATAAAGATTTTTACAGAATCAAGAGGTTATATGCATGATAATGCATATAACCTAATAATAGAAATAATCTATATGTAAATTTACGTAAGGGCAAAATTCGGTAAATCGCGCCTTACTTTTAGAATTTTTACTCGATGGTATATAAAGTTGGTTCGTACTTTCGGTACTGATTTTAACCACCTGATTTAACCCTTTTTCCTAATTAAATTAAGTTAGATAATTAGTTATTGACGATTAAAACGAATTTAGGTTCAACGATTTGCCCCAAAGAGAGGTGTTTTCCGATCGTGGTATACACTGTCTAATGGATGTCCATCTTGAAAAATACCCGCCACAAAAATGCGAGAAGGCTTCGCATTTTCCTATCTCCTCCTACGATAATTGTTTTTAATAGCTGAAAACCGGTTGAACAGCTAGAGTACAGCATCATAATGTTGAAGACAGGCCGATTTTCTTTAAAAAATACTATTTTGGTAGATTTAATATACGATTCTACAAATGTATTGATTTGCGATGAATGGAACATCCCAATCTCTCAGTCTGCCAGAGTTTAACACAAGTAGATAAATTTATGAGCCCTTTGTTTAACACTGCGGTAGGTTAATATATGGGCCCTTTGAGAATAAACTTCGACAATACTGTAAATACCTATTAACTATTGTTGGTCCTCATTTGAATTGAACATTTCTTACTGTGAATGTTCGTACTGTTAGATGTAATATAAAAATATATACAAATAAACTTTATTACTGAGATTGTGGATAGGCTCTACTGTTAGATATATAAACACATTATTATATACAAATAAACTTTATACTGACAGTTCCTTCTCAACGTTTGTATTTATTAATAATTACCAAAAATATGAACGTCGTAGTGGTGTATCGTGTACGGTACTTTAATATTTCAATCGATTATGACAGTGACAGTTTTAACAAAGTATTAAATCGCAAATGTTTTACTGTATTTAGATGTAGGCCTATATTATTTATAGGCCTATAAAACATGAAAGAAATATTTCGTTACTGAGTGGATAAAGAATATATTTAAAAATTGTTCTTCTTTGTACCTATCCGCTTTCCCATCCCTCAACCCTAATGTTACATACAAAACACAAATTGGGTTTCTTTAAATGAGTCCAAATCAAAAATTTGGACTCATTTTGTGATAAGTTTCTCCTTCAGAAGTAATTCCCAGGGTGCTAATTTTAGTTGACTACATAAATCATCGTGTCTATTTATTCGTTTCTGTAAACGACAATGTATTATAGTCCTGCGGTACGTACATTTGAAATCGCCAGTTTTGTTACGCTGAAATTACTGTGTATTCGAGAACCATTTGTGGGTACGACCTAGATGGTACGCTCGCTTCGCTCGGGTACCATCTAGTATTAATAATTATTTGATCGAAGATAATTAGGTGATAAGAATAAAACCTGGGCTTAATTGAAATGTAATACTATACAGTAAAATGAAATTTTTTTTTTAATGTTCTCAGTGTTCTCCCCAGGATTCTCATCAAGCGTCACGCTTAGGGGGGTCATGGCGACTCTAAGTACTTGAGTCACAGCCCCACCATGGTTGGGGCTGTGGCGAAGCGATTTTTGGTAATTTACACCCTAGATGGCCGGAAATGGTACTCTCGCACATAACATTTATGTTGAATGACACCTCTAGTTTGGCCGGAAATAACACTTATAGCGCGCTAGCAAACAGCAAAACAATCGTAGCCTACTTTTCCGCCGGTAAACATACGCGAAGAAACATTTTTTGCGTTCATTACGAACGTCAGGGGGAAGTCCTCAATGAAAAAAAATAGGCATAAGCCTACTCATCAGTAGGACTAACTCCAGTTGGTCGGAAACGAAACTTTATAGCGCACTAGCAAACAGTAAAACCATCGTAGCATACTTTTTCCGCCAGTAAACATACGCGATAAAAATTGTTTTTGCGTTCAATACGAACGTCAAGGGGAATTCCCCGATGAAATAAAACTAGGCCTACTCATCAGTAGGACAACTCTGTAGTTGGCCGGAAAGGACACTTCATAGCGCGCTAGCAAACATCACGATCGTAGCCTACTTTTTCCGCCGGTAAACATACGCGATAAGAAACATTTTTTTGCGTTCATTACGAACGTCAAGGGGAATTCCCCGATGAAATATAAAATGCCTACTCATCAGTAGGACTGGCCGGAAAGGACACTTCATAGCGCGCTAGCAAACAACCCGATCGGTGCCTACTTTTCCGCAGGTAAACATACGCGATAAATGAAAAAATATGCCTACTCGACTCATCAGTAGGCAACTGTAGTTGGCCGGAAACGACACTTCATAGCGCGTTAGCAAACAAAACGATCGTAGCCTACTTTTTTTTTCGCCGGCGGGTAAACATATGCGATAAAAAACATTTTTTTTGGCGTTCAATTAACATTGGGTGCAAGTCCCGATGAAATAAAACTAGGCCTACTCATTAGTAAGACACCTCTAGTTGCCCGGAAATAAGACTTCATAGCGCACTAGCAAATAGGAAAACGATCGTAGCCTTCTTGAATGTATTATACGATCAAAGCAGCTAGCATTGAATTGCGCCTAGAAAATCAATCACGCCTTTGTCATTTGATGATGTGCGTATGTTACCGACGAAAGAGTAAATCCCACCGATAGAGTCGATTAATCCAGTGTGATATTGAAAATAATAATATCATTGATATTTATTTTTAATACACATAACATTTTTACAAGAAAAACAATACAATCAATCATTTACTTTATTTACAATATACAAGTTACCACATTTTAGACAACCAATACAGTACTAGAGATCGAAAGAGAGACATGGCAGTAACAAAACACGTGTTTACATCTCTCGGCGGCGGCCGGTGAAAGCGAGTCTCAGTTGTTTAACACTTTGTTACGCTAACACTTTGTTACGCAGTCTTTTGTTTCTTTGGCTTGTGTATCGTCTAGTGGTCATGTCATGTGTCGCGTATGCATTAGGCTCTTTATGCATGCCGCGCCTCAGCTCCAGAGAAAGTACCTGCCTGTTAATCTATTTTTAGATTGGTTGTGGTTGATATTTTTAAGCGTCACGGATAAGGTTTTAAGCGTCACGGCCGACCGTGACGCTTCAAAGGCCTGGGGAGAACACTGTGTTCTCTTAAAAGACACAAACGTATGTTAATATATATTACATTTAAATGAATGTTAACAAATATGCCTAATTAAATGATGTTTACAATCAATGGTCATTTTAATTGGCGAGCAAAAGAAACATTTTGAATATAAAAATATTCACACGGCAAAAGCATACCTCTAGTTTTGCTGTGTGAATTGCTAAGTAAGTAAGCCAATGGGTACGAGTAAGCCAACAAATGGGTACAAATAAGCCAAATAATGGGTACGGGTTGACCAGCACCCTTTTTATTTAGGGTTAGGCCTAGTTAAAGCCTAGTTAAGCCGTTAAGCCTACCCGGGGCTACTGCTGTTTGCACCCACCATTTATTTCGAATCCAAGTATGTTAACTAAAACTTCATACACGATTTTTGCTTTGCTATGGAAGCCATCATTTTTAGAGATGAACAAACAGAGCAGACCAGCTGATCGTAAAAAACAAAAATAAAAAAATAATAGAGTTTTCAGGACACCATCCAGGGTACGGTCACGGTGGTGTGGAGAGAGGCAAACATGAATGATCTGCAAACACAAGTAAAGTGTCTTGCCTATACAGTATGAAGAACACAAGAAATGCGACAAGCGTTTGATTTGAACTCATGATTTCACATGGCCAATGAATGTTAATGCACTTGTCAATTGTATGACCCACTACTGTATATGATCCCTGAGAGAGATGCATCATGGGTGCGTCATTTACGAATAATTTCCCGAATGATTGTACAAAATAGTACTGGGTATTATCAACTAGCATCCACTATAGAATGGACCCGAGACATTACTACATTCTTTGACTTTTAGATGATAGAAGTTTTGCTTTATTTGTTAGGATTTAATGTACAAAATATACGTTAATAACTTGATTTTTTAATAAATACAGCCTCTACCTTTTTAATAAATTGGTGTATAAATTGTTAAGAGACAACAGTTTATTTGATCATTAAAGATGTATTGTCCCTTTGACTAATTCCCAAAAAAAATTTTTTTTTTAAATTTTGAAAAAAAGTGGGTCATTTTGAAGTATCATAATAGTTATTAACTTTCACCAAAAATTAGTCGAAAAAAAAAAATAATTTAACCGAAACACAGATGTCTTTTTGTTCAAAAAATAACTTTGACTTCCAGTCAAAGTTTTCAATCAAAACATATCTCATAATGCAACACGCTTGTTTGGCTACTCTGTATGCATAATCATAAAACTTCCTCGCAATCTGTGTGAAAACACCTTCTTAACCATGACGAGTTGTAAACAATCCTAAGTAGCATCATGCATAATGCATACTCATGGTTTGAAATCTTTGTTTACTTTCGCTTGCGACGATTTCCCAGACGAAATGTAATCTAATTAATTTACCTGTTAATTACGTAAACTTGTTGTTTTTGGCTCAAATTTTTGACTTAAAGTGAATAACTTTAATATTACTTTGATATGGCCAATTTAAATTTAGAATATTTTTTTTTTCATTTTTTGTGTTTCAAGGGAAAATACATCTTTAAAATAATACTTTTAATGGGAGTAAAGATATAAGGAAGAAAAGCAAAGAGACAACCACACAACTAAATGATAATGAGTATAAATTATACAGTATAGGATGCCTTAAAAATATTCAGAAATACATATAAACACAGAAAATACAATATGTAACATACAAAAAATGGCAAAATTGAATAGGTTTAAAGAACTTTAATAATGTCATAATTGGCGAAAACTATACACCATAGGGGAAGGAAGATGTCATACTATATTCAACCATCCATGACCAACAGAATTAGCCTACTGTTGGAGGATCTACGAAAAGTGTCTTAAGCCACCAACAAATTCAGTCCCCAGCAAAAATTAAACAATCCCTAATTCAATTCAATTCAAGAAACATTTATTGACCAAAAATATTATATCATAACATTAACAATGGTTGGCATATAATATATATAATTACAAATAAAATACAAATAATAATAATACAAATCTAATCTAAATTTAATCTCTTCAACTCAACAAAGAATTGTTTGGCCTATATCGTTAGCAGCCATAAATGATAGCCCTCGGTCTACTAAGCTATATTCTACAAGTGGCCGTTGTTAAATGTTATTTTCCAAAAATGTTTTTCTGTTTTTTAACCTTTTTTTTGGTTTGTCACATGATGCAAGGTACCATTGGCAACTGGTCAATCTAAACACAGTAGTTCATGAAACCGTCGCACCTGCAGAAAACCAGTAAATGGTGGCTACTAGGTTTTGGTAAGGGCAACTGAAATTTATTTTGGGTAACCCTGTTGGATCCTGTAAGCTTTGGTGGTTAATTTTTAACCCTGTTAAAACAATTGTTTTCTAGTCAATTCAGAAGCTATTGACGTCAACATGTTCATGTCTGGAGCTAGAAATGCCAAGATTGTGGGCTTATGTGCTCTTGCTAACTTCATCAATGCTGCAGATCGTGTAATCATGCCTATAGCAGTTGTACCGATGAGTGAGGCTTTCAATTGGAATTTACAAGTGCAAGGATGGCTATTGAGTGCATTTGCATGGGGCTATATAAGTAGCCAGGTATAAATTGATTTTTTAAAATATTATAGTGTCAAGATATTCTTGATTTCAATTCTGGATTGTTTAGTTGATTTATTCAATAAAAATTGAAAAGCTGGATATATTTATCAGTTCCATGGTCTCTGTTAACAATACATGTTGGCTAAAGCTGAGCAGGCTGAATGGCAACTACAGTACTAGGCCTTACAGTAAAAATAGCTTGGAAATCACATCAAACAATTGCATAATTTTTTACTCAACAGACTATTATTATGTGACATTAAAATAGGGCATATTTAACAAAAACATTTAAAAAAATGTTTCAGGACACTATATCTTTAAGATGTTTATAGAGTGAAATATAGAGTTTGCCATTTTGTTTATCAACAGGTAATTGGAGGTAAAGCGGCACAAAAGTTTCGTGGTAAAACAGTTTTGCTAGTTGCAGTAACAGTTTGGTCAGCAGCAACCTTTTTAACACCGATTTGTGCAGAAATTTTTGGTCTTCTTATTTTATCTCGAGCTGTTTTAGGATTTGCTGAGGGATTTTGCCTACCCACCATTTTTCACATTTTTGCAAACAATATTCACGAAAATGAGCGATCAAGGGCTTTTGGTTGGTTAGTGGCTCTTGGATCCGTCGGTCAAATGTTAGCATCAATAGTAAGTAATAATACATCATTTTCTGTGTAATAATTTTATGCTTGATGGAAATATCCTATATTTATAACATCTAAATAGATTCCTGTTATCTGATTGGACGATTGTGTGTCACATGATAAAAGATAAAGTGCACTATTTTTATGCTTATGAACCTAGTGTTTTTATATTCAATTGGCATAAGACCGGACAGCGTAACCTCCCAACAACAACATATAGCTACTTTTAAATTTAGCAAACATGAATAAACGTTTTTGTCTTTGTGTTGTTGTATTATTTAGACATACTATATTGTTCTATGTTTGTCTATATAACAAAAAAATTAAGGGTTTGCGATCAACCTTTTTTTCATATCATAGATTTTCAACTATGACGGGTGGTTCAATAAGTGACTTTCGAGTCACTAACATTTGCGGCCTTCTCTATTCAAATTTGAATTGTTTAGTGTATTTGGACGTGCACAAACTAAATATGAATATATTGCAAAATGATCAAATCAGAGTACTTGCAAGAAAATGATAAAATCAGTAATGACTAATATCAGGTAAAAATGACTATAAATCAGTAAAATCAGATGAAAATTACATTACATCGAGAGAACTGGAGATTGTTTTTAAAATCATTGACGTCCAAGTCTACAAAGTACACTCTCAGTCAATAAAATTTAGTGGAAATTATTTGATGAATTAAACATTATTAATTTGTTTTTGTATAGATATGTCCACATTTAAGTTGGCCTATGATGTTCTATACATTTGGAGCACTTGGTTTTATGTGGGTAGCGGTTTGGATTGTGTTTTATAAGGATGACTTTGTAAGTAATCAACAAGAGGACTTGATCCCACCAAAAGTAAGTTTTTTAAAGGTTAGTAATGATATTAGAGCCCCTCTACTCCGACCAGATTTGGAGTGAAAAAAAAAGTGTGAGAGGTTATGGGAATAGAGAGAGTATCGCGTTTCATGGCATGTGTCACTTGTCCTGTTCTTCTTTTCTTATATATCTCTAAGATACTTTTATAATTCTCTTAATGTTGCACAGATTTTTGTTATTAAATGTCAGGAAAATTATTGTTCTATGAACAAAGAACACACAAATTTTAAAAATATAAATTGAAATTATAGTGAAAGCTAGCTTATATTTTTATGCATAACAAATCTATGCACTTTTATTTGCCAAAAAAACTAACAAATATTGTTTGGCATAAGTGTTGAATATGAATTTTTATAACACACCTGATTGTATTCTTACAATTTGATTGATCAATACGTCTAACGTCTAAATGTGATATCTGAAGGCCGGTGCACACTGAACAATTTACCTGTGAAGCACCATGAGTCAAGTATCAAATTAAACCTGTAATTTTGTTGTGACTAAAGATTTCAGTGTGAATATCAAATTGTAGGCGTCGTTTTAATTATCAACTTAAATGAGGTGAATTCGAAATTAGCGAAGGCTCCGTGCGTGAATTCACTATAGTGCTCCATGGGCAACCTTTTTGCGTTCGCTTGCAAATTTGTTTCAATTTGACCAATCAAATACCAAGGATGTGTGATGTCATCAGTCAGATGAATATTGAAAATGTGTTCAACATGGATGTAAACGATGTAAATTCACTGCATTTGAATATAAAAATCAACTTTACCAGATCGAACTGGAACTATTGTTGTCAGGCAAAAATGATATGTGACGCTGAAACTTTGATCGCGATGGTCTTTTTCAAGCTTCACAAGACTCGCTTTGATTTTACGCTTAACACGTGTGATTGTTCAGTGTGCACCGCCCTTAATGGTAATAATTAACATGCTCTAGTGAGCTCTTTGTAAACATTTTAAGAATTTTTGCCGCGCAACATTGACTGTCGGGAAATAAACTTGTTGTGTGTACCGTTGTATAACTGTTCTACTCCGCTTCTAAAGTTTGAGCACTGCCTTTTTTAATGGGCTAGCTAGTTAACTCAATGTTTACAATGGATAAGTTAATATAATTATAATGAATGTTTTTTATTCATTGAATGGAGAGAATATTTCACTCGATGAAAAGTTCATGAAATATTCTTACCATCAAACTCATTCAATAATTGTATACTATATTACAATGATCACTCTAAACTAATGCTACTTTTTCACCAGGTAGACACGAGAGCTACAGTTAGATGGACCAGTTATATCTCCCACCGTGCTCTATGGGCTATTTACATGGCACATTTTGCAATGAACTGGTCCAATTATGTAATAATGACGTGGTTACCAACATATTTACAGCGTGAATTAGGAGCAGACCCTAAGGACATCAGCTTAACTGCTTTACCTTATGTCATGAATTCATTTATAGGAGTTTGTGAGTACTAAAGAATTATTTCTTCTTGTCATGTGTTTAATGGCACAGGACATGGTGTATGTAACATAGGAAGACTGTTTTGAAATTGCTTTTTGTTCTTTATACCCTACATGATACATTGGATTCTGATAATGAAAAATATCAACATGCATGTCAAACTTTTGGAATTTTGCACTTAAAAATTGGACAATAATGGTTCTCCCAAATTTCAATGTTTGGTACCTCTCTGAACCACTGCTGCAAATACTCATTCCAACGAAGGCAATCTAAAAACAGGGTGCTAAGCTCTAGATATCAAAAGGTTTATCTGTGGCTGCGACACGATCAGTTCTACGCCCCTTAACAGACACCATGCACCACAGAGAATATGTACATAGTACAGTACTGTTGGTATTTGTTGCAGCCAGACATAAGATCAAAGAACTGTTACAAGTTCTTATCTTGGCAAGGCAAGCTCAGTGCCCTGTTGTTAGATTGCCTTGTTCCTACCATACTACGAAAGAAACTCACTTAGCAACTATTTGTGCATTATTAATCTTGCTAGATCTGTTTACAACCAATGGGTGCAGTGAGTTGTGTCTAAAATAGACACACTTCATCGGCACTAGAAAATATATTGGACCAGACTGCACTGAGTCATACCTTCTCAGTAAAAATAATTTCTGGAGCATTATCATCATCTAGAATGATAATACAAGAGTATAGTATTTTGAAAAAAGTAGTTGATGTTAGTATTACTTGACCAAGTTGGACCTTAAATGTATGAAATGCTGACTAATACTAACGCTAACTAACACTGACGTCAAAAACCTTATTATGGCAAGTTCAGATAAAGGTCTAAATGCTTCCAATGTTACACAATGTTCTGTTTTCAAGTTTTACAGAAACGCTCTGCACAAAAATAGTAGAAAGAAATAATCCTTAAAATCTGCAGTGCAGATCAATAATGATAACAATAGGTGATACTTCAACAGAACCTATAAAGATTCTGAATAATGATAGGTGATCTTTTACAATAAAAAAAAAAGAATAATTTGTACACGATCCCTGAAATCTACGATTAATCTTCTAACCATCCATAATAATTATTGTTTTTCTTTAGTGGCAGGATACTATGCAGACTCTTTAATATCTAGGAAGCAGTGGACGGTACTCTCAGTTCGTCGTCTTATGACCAGTATTGGCCTACTTGGTCCAGCTTTATTTATTCTTCTATTCTGTTATGTAGATAATATTGGTTTAGCTGTATGGTGAGTAGATACAAAATGCTAGAATACAAAATGTAAACAAAATAAAGTTGTATTTATTTTCTTTCATTTGTTGTAATAATAAAATTGTGTTAATTTTTTTTTATAGTTTTGTGTCGATATCACTAGGTCTGTGTGCTTGTAATTCATCTGGTCACATCAGTAACCATGCTGATGTCGCACCAAGTCAAGCTGGTGTTACTTTTGCCGTTTCAAATACTTTGGTAAGATTTGAAAAATCAAGTTGTAATGATGTAATTCCCAAGTTGACAATTTTATTTGACTACATTATTTACCATGATGTCTGTATTTATCCATTTTGTGTAGGTATTTCCAGTACCCATTACTTTAAATAACATAAGCTGATCAACCCCACCCCTCTTCCCCATTTTTCAAATAATAGTATTTTTATACACCCCAAGTATTAAATAGTAACCTCCTTAATGAGAGATTTAAAAAAAAATGTTGTTTCAACAGTACTTGTGGTAAGTAATTGACACAGGATGTTATACCCTTTTCACACCTGCCAGATGTAACAGTTTGTATTCAGGTTTGCATAGTGCGAAGAAAATTTTGTGGAAATCACACTAATGAGAGGCCTGTTTTTTTGTTTCAAGGTGTTACTGCATGTATTGTCCTAGTAATAAACTGAAAAATCATAGTAATCAAATAACGCACAACTATGCTTTATCCCAAAATTTCTCATGTATATGCGTATATGAAAACATGTAATAAATTGGGAGATCAAAAACTGGTTACAACTTGTAACAATTTATGCAAATGTAAAATGGTTATTTTTTTTTTTTCACTCATTAGGCTACAATTCCTGGTCTCACAGCTGGACCGTTGACTGCTGCTATCGTTGAATACTCATCTACATGGTACCCTGTATTCATCACAGCATCAGGCGTTAATATTGTTGGTGCCCTCATTTACTACAGTCAAAGTTCAGCCAGCCAAATTTTGTGAGCTGCAAAGTATATGTTCACTTGTAGGTTTTTACACAAATTTTAAAAGCCATATTGGGGTCTTTAGAAAGTAATTCCATTTTACAGGAAGCACATTATTAGACTAACAATGGATAAGTCAATGCTAGGCAATGGTATAAAAATAATTATGTAGCATTGATTTTTACAAGTTTAAAGACCCATTCCCTACAATTTGTGACGTTTTGTGAAAATATTGCATATATTATTACTTTAAAAACATTAAACCAGGTCATTCCTTGTCTTAATTGTACGTTTTATGGTAAATTATGATAAAAAGAGAGAAACAATGCACTACAAGTAGCTCGCAGTGAATGTCCTCTCGTGGGCGGTTTTTAGGCCTAGCCTAGCTAGGCATAGTTTTTTAGGCCTAGCTGGGAAACATCGGTAAGGTACGGACATCGTACGCTAGCTATATGCCTAGGCTGACGTTGTATAGTTGCTGCATTAATTATCTTTCTGTTTTTGCCAGACTCCGTTGATACAAATTGGGGGAACCCAGTATTTTTGCTGAGAAGTTAGGAGTCTCCCATTTGTTTTGGCCTCATGATCAATCGAAAAGTGGGTGAATTACAGAAGAAAAACAAAAATATCAATCCGGACGCAATGCATCTTGGGATTTTTTGCGGCTAACATTATAAAATTCGCCTTATTTTTCACATTTTTAACCATTTAAAGACGAAAAAAGTTATCTCAATACGACCATATAGTATTTATTTTTACATTAAATGTAATTTGTGACCTTAAATTAGATCTAAAAAAAAAAAAATGTTATTCCAGGTATCATTTCTCTATCTAGCTTTAATATCACACCTAAGTATCCTTGCCATTTGATTGGTTTATTTTGAATCAATTCTCTACAATTGGAAGTACTATTGCACGCTTTTTGTAAACATTCACTGTGCAATGTGAATCTGTATACGTCTATGTCTATACCTGCTCTACAGCCAAAATCTTAGAGCCGCCTTATTGAATGGCCAAACCCTCGCAGTGGTGTAATGCTGTGGGAATAGGCCCCTGGTTTAGCCTTCCAATGCTGGGTAGTTGCATTGGGGTTGCTATGTGGCCCCCTTATGAGATACCTTGGGTTTGCAAATGAGCGCTGGATATTCAGCTATTAATTCCTGATGGATACAACGGGATAAATGGATCAAATTTTATCTTTTAAAAGTTTTATTATAAAACAAAGGAATGTTTTGTGTTTTATTGAATGTGGAGAATGCTTTATTCAGCGAAAGTTTGAATGAGCCCTTGGTTCTAAATTCTTTGAATTTCTTGCTGATTAGACCACAATCTTTCAACTTTGTCATTATAGATAATATTTTTTTATGGATTTACATAAAAATCACCATTTGTTTTCATACCATATACATGAGCTAGTGTGAAAATATTCTCAATCACATTTAATTAAAGGTCACATGCATGCATGTATACTTTTAAGATGATTTGTAATTCATTTAAAAAGACATTATCTCAAGATGTTTTTTTTATATAAAAGGATTTGTTTAAAATTCACAGTTTATTCATACTTAAATATGAGTATTGATTTTGAGTTGATTTTGAATGAGGTTTGGGTAGTCTATGTCTATTAAAATTTTGGCAAATTATGATGTTTTCTTATTTTAAAGTTGTGAATAATAGAATAATTGTGTTTCACACACACTATTTACCAGATTTGGCTAATGGTCTATAATATTCCAATAAATGAATACTCAGAAATATCAAGTTTTATGCACAAAAAAAATTAACTCAAATCAAAAAATTAACTCAAATCGGCTGTTGTTAAACTGTTATACACAATTTACTTGTTTATTTTTATTGGTTTTTATTTTACATTACACACATCAAATGTATTCTATAATATAATAGATATTATATTTTTTTAATTTAATCAATTAGGTATGTAGAACATTAATTTAACCATAAATTTGTATTTATATAAACCTTAATTAAATACATTTAAACATTATTAATTTAGTATGATAATAAATATTATTTTGGTGGCAGTTTATTTTAATGTTATTACTGGAATAATTAAAAGTAATTTATTTTACAAGTGCATAGCCAGAATGTTTTTCATTAGTTAAGGCCTACTTACTATGGCTTGTCTCTAGTTCAAAAGGGGTTGTTTTAGCCAGGGGGAAATATTTTTTTTATTAGGTTAAATATAACTTAACATAACCCTCTCTTAATTCTCTCTCTCTCTTAGTCTTCTATTGAAAAAAAACATGGATGTTATTTATGTACATCGCACCCAAGGTGCCTGAAGCCTATATACCTCTCGACCAACTCTTTGGCTTGGTATTTGATCTCTGTCCATGCTTATAATATAGCGCCCACTGAAATTTCCTTATTTATGTCGTAATTAATCTCATCAATTTTGCCTTCTTTATAGGAGAAAAAAATCATGCAGCTGCAGAGGGCTGAACCTCCCTTTTGCCTGAAGTTGCTACATAATAATCGTAAATGTTGCTGTTCAGTTTTAAAGAAAAAAGTAGTATATGAATTATAAACAATTTTATATAAAATTTTGACTGAAATGAATTTTTTTTATTTTGTGGTTTGGTAAGACATTGTACCGATTAAAATGTTGAACCATGGCAGACACCTCATTTGAACCATGGCAGACACCCAGTGATCCGAAGGCTGGATAGCAATCTATAATGTTATCGCAGTTCAAAAAGTTATTCTCCATGGAGAGGGAACCAACAAGATGGCGGCTGCAATTGACCAATCAGATATGCCTATGCTGTACGCACTACTACGCCTGTGTTGAGCCTATCTGCATGAGAACGATACGCAATGCAGCGGCGTTAAGCGTATAAACGCGAACACATTCTATATGATCCTCGTTATACAAAAAATGCTAGCTAACCAAGAAATTATTCATTCCATTGCGATTAACAATATATTTAATTTTATAAAAACTTCACTGTGCTTTAGCAAGAATGTGTTGTAATTTATGTGGTCTTAATGTATTATATTAGATTATTATTTTCTGTATTAAATAATGTTTTTGAACACATTTACGGCCGCCATCTTGTTGGTTTCCCCTCCTGTTGGAATCACTTTTCAGTCTGGAGTACGCCCTCTAGCCTTCGGCTTACAGCTCTCTGCAGACACCTCATTTGAACCATGGCAGACACCTCATTTGAGCAATGGCAGACACCTTATTTGAACCATGGCAGACACCTCATTTGAACAATGGCAGACACCTCATTTGAACCATGGCAGACACCTCACTTGAACCATGGCAGACACCTCATTTGAACCATGGCAAACACATCATTTGAACCATGATAGACACCTCATTTGAACCATGGCAGACACATCATTTGAACCATGACAGACACATCACTTGAACCATGGCAGACACCTCACTTGAACCATGGCAGACACCTTATTTAAACCATGACAGACACATCATTTGAACCATGATAGACACCTCATTTTAACCATGGCAGACACCTCACTTGAACCATGGCAGACACATCATTTGAACCATGACAGACACATCATTTGAACCATGATAGACACCTTATTTGAACCATGGCAGACACCTCACTTGAACCATGGCAGACACATCATTTGAACTATGACAGACACCTTATTTGAACCATGGCAGACACCTCACTTGAATCATGGCAGACACATCATTTGAACCATGACAGACACCTCATTTTAACCATGGCAGACACCTCACTTGAACCATGGCAGACACATCATTTGAACCATGACAGACACATCATTTGAACCATGATGGACACCTTATTTGAACCATGGCAGACACCTCACTTGAACCATGGCAGACACCTCACCATCATCAACAGCATTAAATAGTCAAAACAAGTGTTTACTATTTTAAATTTCTATGAGTTAAAAAGTACTTTGCACTCTATTAGTAGATAAAAACAATTGTGATTTACTTTTTGTGTGACCATTGAATTCAATATGTTTTTCTGTATGGTGTTGTCTTTCTGTAAATTAACACCTACTATTGTATTAAAAACATTAATTTAAAAAGGGAGATACTTAAAATAAAATATTTCTATCCACCTTAATGGACAACTTTTGCCAAAAGTAATATATTTTTTTACCACTGGACAGAAAAATAACAATATAAATACAGTATCTTAGCAACCATTGCTCAGAAATTGATCATTTTGTTCTCAAATTATTTGCTTATTAATTGTCTGACTATGCTGTAATCCTGGTGGGTGCTTTGGAAAACTTCAAAACTTATCTACAAGGTCCTGATCTGCAAAAAAAAAGAAAAAAATCCGAAATGTTCGAAGTTAAAACCCATTTAACCGATATGCAACGTTAGCTGCAATGCAACTAACTTATTTTCCTGGTAAATATTTACAATCAAATATCCCCTAGATATGAAAATATACAAAACAATTAATATCGAGAAGTAAAAATAGTATCAAAATGCTTAGTAAATTGTAGATTGTGACAATATTGAATTCTACTACAAATATACCGGTAAATGTACTGAGAGGGGTGTGGGGTGCATTTATTCAAAATTATGTTCTATGGGGGAGGGGGTTATTCAAATGAGGCATTTATTCAATTATTAGAATAAATACGGTAATAGCACCTCCTACTACAACAACACAAAAATTAACCCCTTCCTTGACATTTGAACCTAATTCCATGAACACCTTGAAGACACTGTATCATAACAATACATATGTAAAGGTCAAAACTTTCCTATGTTATTTGTGGGATAAGTAGTCTTTTCTTCTTTTATTTTTGAAATTAAGACCATACTCACCTCTATGTGACCTTTGAATTTGAAAACAGCGCCCAGAATCTGATAAGAATTTGAATCGCAAGGGTTATCTGCCTTTAAGTGCGGGAAAACTATAAATATGACCAATTGAGCAAATCTAGGTGTGTCTATGTGAAGTATGACATTGTTACAGCGTGTACAAGTCAAAGTTCCCTTTGAAACAATTTCTTCTATATAGCATATTGAAACATGTGGAAATGATTTAAAATTATATGAAATGATCTCCATGTGTAATACAAGATATTGCGACAGACACAGTTAAATTTGTCCATATAGGCTAACTTTGAAATTTAATATTGTGCTTTATGTTTGCAAAAAAACCTCACAAAAATCCTTTAAAAATAAAGAACATATGTTTGATATAAAAGAATTTATAAATTATTTCTCAATTTGGATTTAGAGAAAAACACACTACATCAACATTTTTTATATTGATTATATCAGCTTTAGATAATACATATGCATACAATTGCTATTTCTCAACCTTATGGAATTAGGGCCCAAAATGGTTTAGAAGTTACCTTTTTGATAATAAAAACTTTAAAAATCAACCTGCAGGTCTGTTACATGTGGTCTTTCCCATGGTTCGATTCTGGGCCCACTTCTTAATTTATGCAAATGTTAATACTATATCTAAAGTTATGTTGTCAATACTATTTGTGGATGATTCAAGTCTGTTTTATTCAAATGTTGATCCATACTGTCTGTGACATTGTTAATTCAGGTGTATATGCTGAAAATCAATTTTATGTAACAGATTTAACATGTTAACAAAAGATATCATTTTCAATGTTCTTATATTCAGTACCCATACAAAATGTGTTGGTATATGTATTGACGACAGATTAGACTGGAAAGCTCATGATAATAATGACTACCAATTACTGCTTTATCTATGTTCACTTTAATATCTTTTTTCTATTTTGTATATGTTCATTCATTATTATCTGAATAAATGTTATCTGAATGTAAATTACCATTGTAAATTACTATCTAAAATTGTATAAATTGAAATCAATATTTCCTAAGAAAATAATAAATACTTTTTTTATTCCACTCTTAGTCTTATATCATCGTACTTAAATCCTGAAATAAACAGTAGAAAAAATTGATTTTATAGCATTATAGGGACTACATTTTTAGAACCATGCATTATAGTATTTTGTTCAAGGAAGAGAAAACATTTATTTTTTGTTTATGTTTAATTTACTTCATTTGACCTCTGTAATGTTTACAACATTTTAGAAAATATGACTAATCCAAATTTACTTTTGTTTACATTAACTTCCTTTATCTTGCATAAAAGTTTATAAGATAAGCTCTCCAATTAAATTACATTGTTAAAAAGATAATCATCTCCAATTAAAGATAAAATTAGGTTAATGTGTATCAGTAATTGCAATAGTATCAGCTAATTGCTGATATTTTGTCACATTTATGTACATATTTATGGTCAACGTCTGTCGCAAACAACATAGTTGTACATAAATCGGAACAATGGCAGAATCTAAGCTAAGTACCTTGGTTAGTCCTCCTATCATTGATTAATGGATGCTTTCAAACAGCTGTGTCCACCTTGACCAGAGGAAAGACAATACAGCCGAGGCAGATACTAGATGCAGGGGCTGACATAGGATTCAGCAGTGACTGATATATAGCTCTATATATTATACAGCACACGATATTCCAGTCTCCCGACCTACCCACTTTTTAAAATTTACCCAGGTCAATTTAAAGCACACTAGCCATTGACCACCATCATGGAGCAAGTTAGTCATGAGATAAATTATAGCGCCCTGTCTTAAACGCTTGTCCATCAACTCAAACATTATTTTTACCCCTAGCCAATATTTTTTGTTATGTTTCCATTTTGATTCCTTTTTTAATCTCCCGTTATACTTTAGTTAGTGTCATCTGGTGTACATTCAGTCACTCCAGTCTTGCTATAAAAATATGAAATACAATCTACAAAGATTCTACATCATCAGCATGTTTTGCCAGTTTTTTCCTGATATCATGGTAGCAATTCATGCACCATATTGAAAACATGTTTTTACAATCAGAGAAGATGACACAAATCAAACAGTGATAGTATTAATTAGTTTACTTTGGCTGTTTACAGATTGTTCTGATGTGAATGGGGTCAGGGACAATTTAGTGGGTTATCAATAGGGTCAATAATCATTAAGTCACAAAATCATGTAAATAGAGCCTAAGCACCAGTAGGCCTATATTTATATTGTCATTGCTATCTAAAAAACCCCAGGCAATTATAAATACATTATGACTGTAAACTGCAGATCACAAAAATGATGTATGCCAACATACCATATTTGGCTAGGATATGTAAATATGCCATGGATTTCGAATTAAACCAATGAAAATGGACATCATTTAATGAGAAAACTACCAAATAAAAATCCGGGTACATATCACCAGCCAGCTACCAGGCCCGGCGCGGTCCAGGAATGATTAATATTATTATCTGCATATTATAAGATATATCATTCGTATTGTTTGCTAAGAAGCTAGCCTTAACCAAGAAGTGTTTACTGTTTTGAAAATCCCATCAAATGTTTACCAGTCTACTTTAGACTTAGATCATTCTTAGTCTTGAGAAACTGTCATTACCTCTTTGTGAGAATTAAGAAGTGTCATCTTGTTGGATCTGTGAAATGTCCAAACATGTATATTCAAATATTTTTGAGTGACAAGACAATCACATGCTTGATGTCAAAACATGTGACATTGATGTGTTTACCTAGACAGTGATTCCAACTACCATGTGTGCCGAAATATTAAGCTGAATCGCTGTGTAAAACCTAGACTAATACTGCATACAAAATAGGGCAATCTGTTGCAGCACTGAAACTTAACATAGTAACTAGCCAACCAACACTATTTTCGCTGATCCATTTGAAACCTTTACAGAATGCAAAAAGTTTCAGTATTATTCATTGTCTTCATGTAATTAATATTTGCTGACCATCTACCACAGAAAAAAAACAGAATGAAATTTGTGTCTAACAAAGAAAATATAAACAAAATATTGAATGTACCAATATACTGTAATTATGAATAATGAGGTTAAGGAGACAAGTGTATAATTAGTAAATAGGCCTATCAGTACCTGATTATGATACCCAAAGAACGATTGGCCCAAAAATTCCCATCTCCTAAATACTTAATTAGAATGATGACACTATCACTGATCACCTCATATACCAGAAACCAATGGCATAAAGCCAACATACTTAATTTCTTACTTTCAACCAATCATAGTCAAGTATTTTAACATATTGTGTAGTTGTTTACATGGCATGATTTAGCACCCCTGGACAGGTTTACTGGAACCTATAAAGAATCTAGACGAAGCTGCTAGTCTCACTTTCTCAGTATTTTTGCTGATGATAGACTACGTCAACATGAAAACTTTCATCCTAGCTTTGTGTGTAGCGCTGGTATGCGGTAAGTTTGCATTTAACCTTTTTAATATTAGTTTCGTTTTATATTATACTTTAGTTCCTATTTGTAATTGTACAGCTTTTGCATCATTTTAATTAGAAAAAATACTTGCCCCACTCTGTTCAAATGTAGTTTAAAACCTTCCCAGTACAAATTATGGTCATTTTCATATTCCATTACTCCCAAGTCACAACCACTGTGTATTCACATTACAATTCTGGTCATTACTCTACTACTCTCCTAGTACTTGAGTAGGCCTACTTTGCAAGCGGAGTTAGCAACCTTGGCAGCCCTCTGGTCAGGGTTTTAAGAAAGCCCTGTAAGCTCTGCATTTTAGAACAACTTAAAACATACAGTCTTCCATTAACTTTCCTTGGGAAATTGGTCACTAAATACAATTAAGTCCATCTAAATTTAACTTTAAAAAATCCAATGGGCAAATTGTAGCATAGAAAATATGGATCTAGCTAATGGGTTTTTAAATTTAACTGTTTGAGACTATGTAATCTAATATAAATGAATAAAGATTCAATAGGTCATATGCATTATGTATTATTAATTGATGACGAATTAAAATCTAGTTCATATTTAGAGTTAACTTTTCTCTTGAATTCTTTGATTTTGTATTCTCAAATAATTATCTGTTATGAAATTTGTTCTCAGCTGAAACCATTTACTTGGAGCGCCAGCAGTCAAACGGTAAGTTTCTATAATCTGTTCAAGAAATTGTACTATAAGTTATTGCCTAAATCTCCATCAAGAATATTTGTATTACTTTTATTACACACATCCGTCTTGTTGAAAATTAGGATATATTTGAATGCACATAAATTGAAAAAAATGGTAATCTAATTGTGATTATAATATCACTAATGAATACTTAATCTGTTTTCTATAGAGTACATAACTCGTTTTGAGGCTGGTAAGAGCTACCTGTACAAATATGAAACGACAGTACTCTCTGGTGTCCCCCAGACTGGCAAAGAATTCCAGGGACACAAGATTAACACCTTTGTCAACATTACCTTTATGATTGAAGGTAACAACAAACGTGCTTTCCTACAGGTAATATTTTGTAACTTTTCTGCTTTAATAGTATTTTATTTAAAATTTTGACATAACTTGTTTTCCATTTATTCCACTTAAAACAATTAAACTTTATTTGTCACCAGTTGATAGAACCAGAACTCTTTGAGGTGAATGGAACTGTCTTCCCAACTGAATTCACCATCAATGAATCAAGCACATCAGAAAACTTAAGACAACAACTGTGTAATCCTGTTGAATTCCACTATTCTATGGGAAATGTAAGTGAAATATTTAATTATTTAATAGCTATATTTAGTTCTTCTATAGCACCAAATTCCAAACAATTGGATCATTGCTCATGCCACTGTGAACTCAGATGTGTACACAACTACATGACACAGTGGCTGTATGTCAACTAGTATACCGGGGTGACCCCCTATTCTTCTGGAAAGATGTATTAGGTTCTTTAAAGTGCACACAAACAATGTGTGTTAACTGGACTCTTTATAGTGCTTGTCTAAGAAGACTTGTTCCGCTACCACCAGAACCATTGAGCCATTGAGTAAGCCCCAAACCCTTTGCCGATGTTATTACTAGATTTTATTTTATTTTTTTATTTTATTTCAAAACATACCGTATCAGCGAGAAGTCATTTATGTAATGCCTTATAATATAAAACAAAGCAAAAATACAAAATAAAAGTACCAAAAAGCACACATGCTTACCGTTCCATTTAACCACTCAGCCATTCACTCACTATATTGATATAGATATAATTTATAGTTTCATTTCTGCTTTGACTAAAGCAAAAATCTGAATAAATAGATATGTTTAAAAAATGAGACAATGAACAATAACATTCGGTTTGTGTTTTTAAGAAGGACTTGTGTCATCAAAACTATGTTATAGATTTGTTTGCAGAACTCAATAGCACTTCACAATTTCTAGTATACATAAAATAATTGTGCATAAATAATTCATTTTCTGAGCTCTTTCTGGAATAGAAGGATATACCCGGGGTATATACCTTGCTACAGTAGATCTACATCCAACTAATATTATTAGTCAGGATAATACATCATATCTATTTATAGGTTTTCTTAATTCTTGTGTAGCCTTATATAAACTAAAGTAGGGTCACCAAATTATCTAATGATGATAGGGGTAGACCAACAACCATGCCCTATTATCAGTGTTCAAACAACTAGTATCATAATAATCTTTTAATTTAAATAAACAAGTGTGATTATCTTGATGGCCATATAAGAGAGTTTATGGCCTTGAGATTAATAGCTGTATTGTGATATTTTATCATGATATTACTAATAATGTCTATGTGTCAATTACTTGTTTTTAGTGATAATTTATGTTCTTTGACAGGCTTTGAAATAGCCTTAAACTATACCATTTTAATCTTTCTCGTTGAACAATTAAATTTCAATTTATATATCCTATACTTACCGAATAAAACTTAAAAACCAGATTCCCACGAAAAAAGCCTTTAACAATACCTGCAACTGCTTAAAAAACATTAATTCTAAACCGCCGGTGATATACTGAAATTTAATTTTCTGTCAAATTATAGAAACAGTGCTCATATTTGGAACATGATCTTATAATCACGTCGAGCATAAATATTCTGTTTTGCGGATTTTTTCTTCTGTTCTGTTTTCTTGGTCAATTTGTTTGGTTAGTTAAGCTATTTTCTGGTTTACTATTTTTTCCTCCACTTCACTAAGCACATTGAGACAAAATTGTTTGTGGAACGCACTATATAAATATATTAACATAAACAATTAACAATATAACAATGCATTGTTTAAAACTTTAATTGAGACAGTAAAAACAAACTACCATTAAATCTGTACCACAAGTACAATAATTACTACTTTTTATTTTATATTGTTGTATCTTGGAAGATCAGTATATTCTATATAAAACTAAATCGATCATTATTTTTATTATTAGGTTACAGAGGTTATTGCTCCAACAAATGAATCTGATTGGATGATGAACTTCAAGAAGGGTATCTTGAACATGTTTATTCTTCGCTTGGAAGATTCTGAAGATTCAACTGTGTTTTCTCGATTTGAGGTAAGCAGTGTCAAGTATATGCAGCAGAAACAAGATATTCCATTATCACCCTAGATACCACATCGTTTTTTGGCCAAGCCTTTTAAGATCTATTACATGAATCAAATACATGATTATTTGTTTTTGTCTTAATAATCAGTAAAATTAAAGAATTTGACATTAGTAGGTTTGTGGTACGTACACCATGTGCTTGAAATAAATTAAGGTCGCAAATGTCTCAACGTTTCAGTTGTTAACATGTATTTGTACAGTAAACCTTTAAACAATAGGAGAATTAAACATATATTGAATTTGTTTGACAGGAAGGTATCTCTGGTATTTGTGACACCATGTACCAGATTGAGATGAGACGCAACATTGATGATATCTCTGTGATGAACATCACCAAGGTACGCGACTTTACCAACTGCACCTACTCACCAATGAAGGTTGAGACTCGTGCCCAAACCAAAGAATGCATTGCTTGTGAAGATACCAAGGTAATTTATTTCATATTTTAAACAAACCAGTTCTTTAGAACTATGATTATTTGTGAGTATTTGCACCCAGCCACCTTAAAACCTATGGTGATCGAGCTTTCGCAGTTGCAGCTCCTAAACTGTGGAACAATCTTCCTGATCCTATTAAAAATGCATCCTCTATCATTCAAAACACTCTTAAAAACCCATATTTTTTCTTTGTAATTACCTCCACCAAGGAGGTTATGTTTTCACCCCTGTATGGTTTGTGTGTGTGTCTGTGAACAGCCTGGAGGCCACAGTTTTTATCCGATTCTCACCAAATTTGGCCACAATGATCTATGCCTCAAAAGCTCGGACGAGTTTGAGGAGAAAAGGTTATAGGTCAAGGTCACAACTAACAAAAAACTGTTTTACTGCATTACTGCATAGAGACAACAGTTTTTATCCGATTCTCACCAAACTTAGCCACAATGATCAATGACTCATCATATAATTGTGGTTAAATGTTGAAGGGTCAGGGTCAAAGATCAAGGTCCACAAAAAACAAAACAAAAAACAAAAAAAAATATAATAAAAAAAAAAACTTCAGTGGGACTTGAACCAGCGATCTAAACTGTGAGAGGCTGGATACATAACCATTACACCAAACTCTCATCCACAACTTAGTAGTGTGCAGTTAGCCTATTTACACTTAGACCTAATAAAAAAATATATATATATATATTTTCCGGGGACATTTTATGTAGGGGAATTTTACAGTAGACGGATGTTTGTACTCTCGGAGTACACTCTAGTTTCTTTCTGTTTTTTCTCTTAGCGCTTGGGGACAATCTTTTGATTGTATAAGCGCTATATAAATTGAACAACATTACATTACATTTGAACAAACTGACCTCTAGAGGGCTAATTTCAATATATGTATTTGAAAGAAATGTTCATTTCAAATTTATGAAAATAAATGAGGCATTTTAATATTAGATAAGGGTTTTCTTAATGCTAAAAAAACAAGTACCGTAATAAAAGTTTATACAGAGTTTAAAACAAATAAATAAAATAGGTAAAAGTATTTAAAGAAAAACATAAAAATAGCATGTGGTACTACACAGGAGACTACTTTCTTTTCTGAATTGTTAAATATGTAACTGTAACTTATTCCTGTGTGGTTAAATTTTATTTAGACTACTTCACTGAAATCGATGGCTACCTTCAAATACAATGTTACTGGATATCGCAACAACTTCTTGATTGAGTCAGTTACTGCTGAAGGTCTTTACGTCTTCTATCCATATTCAATTGAAGGTGGATCTGCTAGGACTCTTGTCAAGTAAGTTACTTATTTACAGGCCTGTCAATGAAGAGTAGCTAAAGGCAGTTTAACTGAAAGAAAACTGAAAATTTGTATTAGGCTCTCTATGCAAGAATCATCTGTGTAGCACTTTATGAACAAATTCACACCAGGAGTACTACTCTTTGCAAATACACTCAAACTATGAGGAGTACTACTCTTTTAGAATACACTAACACCAAGAGTACTACTCTTTTAGAATGCACTCACACCAAGAATACAACTCTTTGCAAATACACTCACACCAAGAGTACTACTCTTTTAGAATACACTCACACCTAGAGTATTACTCTTTTAAATACACTCACACCAAAAGTACTACTCTTTTTAAATACACTCATACCAAGAGTACTACTCTTTTAGAATGCCCTCACACCAAGAATACCACTCTTTGCAAATACACTCACACCAAGTGTACTACTCTTTTAGAATACACTCACACCTAGAGTATTACTCTTTTAAATACACTCACACCAAAAGTACTACTCTTTTTAAATACACTCACACCAAGAGTACTATTCTTTTTAAATACACTCACACCAAAAGTGCTACTCTTTTTAAATACACTCACACCAAAAGTACTACTCTTTTAAATACACTCACACCAAGAGTACTACTCTTTTTAATTACACTCACACCAAGAGTACTACTCTTTTTAAATACACTCACACCAAGAGTACTACTCTTTTTAAATACACTCACACCAAGAGTACTCTTTTTAAATACACTCACACCAAAAGTACTACTCTTTTTAAATACACTCACACCAAGAGTACTACTCTTTTTAAATACACTCACACCAAGAGTACTACTCTTTTTAAATACACTCACACCAAGAGTACTCTTTTTAAATACACTCACACCAAAAGTACTACTCTTTTTAAATACACTCACACCATTAGTACTACTCTTTAAAATCACACCAGGAATATTACTCCTTTAGGAGTCCTTAGGACTCACACCAACAATACTCCTTTGGATGCAACTGAAAACTTTTAATTAGGCTATCGCTCTATCGCTATCAGCCTATTGTTATTGTAGAAAAATTGTTATACGGCGAAAGCAGTTATTTTGTAACATGGCCAGCAGATGCATGTATATATGTAGTTGTGCAATAAACTTTGGTTTAATTAAAATATGGTTGTGTACCATAACTACTCACAATTTTCTGAAATTCTTAAATTGACTATCGGCGAAAGCAGTTATTTTGTAACGTGGCCAGCAGATGCATGTATATATGTAGTTGTGCAATAAACTTTGGGTTAATTAAAATATGGTTGTGTACCATAACTACTCACAATTTTCTGAAATTCTTAAATTGACTATAAAAACCTTTTTCAAATGAAACTTGAACACACATATGCTTCATGTCAAATGTCATCTTCCTGTATCATCAGCAAAATTTTGAACATTGAAAGTTAAAAATGCTCAAAATCAACTTCAAAGTTCAATCAAGTTCAATGAACTTTTTTTTTATTTGAAAAGGTCATTTTATTCAAATAATTAAATAAACGTGAGTGGTGTAAAATAAAAACTAAGCGTCAACTAAATCGTTTACAATGCCAACATTGTCAACTGTTGACACTTGTTTAACGTTTTTGATCGATGCTATGCTGTTTGTACAATCATTGTGGTGCAGCCTACTATAGACTAAGCCTAATAAATAGCATGTGCATGTTACAATGCGTTGCGCGATAGCCTAACTCGTTCAAATCTAGTTGCTTCTTGCATGTGGTATGGGTACCTTCGACCAGTACCAATCTGTTTGATGTTAAGCGCTTGTGCACACTGGTTTTTTATGTTGAGATGAGATGAGTTGCGTATAAAAATTGACCCTGGTAATTGCTGTTGAATACATTCAGTGACAGGTCACTAAAAGAGGGTATCTAGTTGGAGGTAGATTTCATATATCACTTGTTTGTTTTGTGTTTCCTAACAGCCAAAGCCTTGTGCTTGTCAATGTGACAGAAATCACAGAAGTTGTTCCTAATATTAAAATTGAAAAGAGCTTTGGTGGAATCTTCTACACTTTCCCCAAGATGGTAAAATCTTCAAGTGAAATTCTATCCAAGGTATGTGGATATGTTGTTAATTTTAATTCTTATTGCTTTTTTGTTTTAATCGTAGTTCTCTATTTCATTATTTTTTTTGACTAATGATTGAATATCTTCAGTTTAAATCATTTTTGTGTCTTTCATTTTGTTTATTTCATTTCCATTCCAATATTTGTTGTCAACATAATAATTCATAATCTGTTTGTTTTTCCTCTCATGTAGGTTGAATTTTTCCTTGAGGAATTGAGGATCACTGTTGGGGAATCAATGACCATTGATGCCCCAAGCCACTTCCTTCACCTGGTGAACAACCTACGTCTTGCAAATTTTGATATGCTAAGTCAGATCTGGGAAATGTATGAGATGATTCAACAAAAAAGGTACAACATCTTTTTTTTAAATTTGTAATTATCTGATTTGTCATCGGCACTGAATCAAGGGTTTTCACATTCTTGAATTGAACATTCTTTTCAAATTATACATATCTGGATTTTTTTACCTTTTTACTCAATATACTTTACATAGAGAGTGGCTTCTTGAAGCCCTTCCATTGATTGGCACTGAAGAAGTAACAAAATTGATGAAAAGCAAAATTCTTATGAAAGAGATTGAAATGAAGGAAGTCGAGAAGTTTTTGACAAAGCTAACATATTCCAAGCAGGCAACTGAGATTATGATTGATGATGTTATGGTAAGTAAATTTATATTCATTAATTTTAATTTCAACATGAGATCCCGTCTGCGCATGCGCAATAATACGTTTGTTGGTAAGCACAGATTTCGGTAACCGAATATAATATAGTAAAATTTATTTCTTTCTCCAAAAGAATAAGAAACACCTAGAGTACTGATGAGTTCAAAAAGTTTGAAAATGTCTGACTTAAAGGAAATAGGTTTTAAAAATCCTATTCTAGACTCGAACGAGCCTTGCATTGATAATGATAGGCAGCCTTAAATTGCCTGGGATAGAAGAATGGTGGTCTCAAATGTCTTTTATGACGCTTTTAATATATTACTGCTTTTAAAGTAATTATACATTTTGGAAATTGGGTCATAAATTCCATATGTTGTACTTTTTTTTGTGCTATGATATAGACACTAAAACTAACAATTCTAAAAAAAATATATAACATTTTAAAGAATGATACTTTTAGTTGCAGGCTCATGTTTAGCAATGTTTAAATAACATGTTTTATAAATTAGGACATTTGCCGCAATGAAAAATGGAACCTGACAACAGAAATGACACGTGTTGAAATGATGGAGATGGTAAGAGCCAGACGGGCATGCTGGCTGACATTTGGCAATCTTGTTGGTGAATTCTGTAAGGAGAAGTCTTATTGCCCAACCAAATATGTTGTAGCTTTTGACCGATGCGAGGATATCTACACCGATATCGAAAACCCAACTGAGTTTCAGATGTTTGATCGCTTTAACCAGGTAATTATAAAATAAACTACTAAACATTACTGTGTGTAATTTTGCAGTAATACTAACAGTAACAGCTAGAGCTAGAACAATAGCAAAACATTTAAATTTTACATACATACATAGTTGTTTCATCATTTTTGTAATATATAAACTTATTATGGTTATCTATAGGCAACTGAAATAAATAGTTATTGATCAATCTATAATAATAAGATTTGTTAAGCGTTTAGGAAACTGATCTATGAACCTAAAAGCTACCAAAACCAGAACAAAACCCACATAACCCATTTTGACAAATATGCATTCATGCTTTAAATAAGTATGATCCTGTAATGAATTTCTCGCCAATGAACAGATCTAAGAACATTGCATAAAGAACTACATAACAGTTTCTGTAAACACGTTTTGTTTTTTGTACACTAACGGTGATTACAAATTTTGAATTTTTTATTTCTTTCTTTTTCTTTAATATCTAGAAAATCCTTTCTGTCAATGGTGAATTGAAGGAAGAGAGAAGGACAGATGATGAGATTGTGCAACGTATCAATGAATTCCGTCAAACCGAGATTAAACTGATGTGTATCAATGCAATTGGTAATGCCGGCCTTTCAAATGGCCTGTTCGAGACGGTTAAAAATACTAACAACAGGCTTGGAATCCGTGTTGCATCTGTACATGCTATGCGAAAGATTGCTCCAAAACAACCAAAGAAGGTAACTCTTTTTAAAGGTTTTATAAATAGCATAGCATCAATTAACAGAATCCTTTCCATTGTTTAGATGAATTTTTGTCTTGCTAAAAAAACTACTGCTGAGAAATAACAAGGGGTGCTTTATCTAATTCCGTCATGAATGAAATTTCAACTAACACATTTTTAAGCTTAATTATTAAAAATAAATTGATAAGTAACATATTTTAGGCCTAAGTTGATATTAACAATTATTTATTTGATTGTTCTTTTTCAGGTTCTATCAACACTACTCCCAATCATGAGAGATCCATTTACTGATGAAGAACTGAGAATTGTGTCATACCTTGTAGTGATTGAGTGCCAGCCAAGGCCAACAGTGATGGTCTCAATTACAGAGAACCTAAGAAATGAGACTAGCAAACAATTCCGCACATTTGTTTCGACTCACCTTATGAATCTTGCTAAGAGCCAAGACCCATGCAAGAAGAAAGTGTAAGTGCTCTATAAACCTTGACCTTAAAGACACTTTCCCAGAAATTTTTGATATTTTGTGAAATTACTTTAAAAACTTTAAACCAGGTCATTGTTTGCCAGTAAATATTCTAGAAGTTATGCATGATTTACTAAAATTTGTCCATACGTAAATTTATTCATAGATATGTAATTGTTATAATATTTCAGGATTAAGTCAGCCAAGTATGCCATTGAAGTCAGCAAGCTGTTCCTTGATGGACCATTGTACTCACAGAACAGACAGATGAGTGTTTTTAATGGTATAGTGCATATTTTAATATATTACAACTTATAAAATAATAATGATTTAAGATTATAGTGTTTTAAGAGCTTCAATGTGCTGACCAAATAGAACAAAATTGTTAAAAAGTTGCCTAAAAATTAGCAATTGAAGTTGCCGTATGGATAGAAATAGGTAAACAATTCCAAAAGACAAGACAAGTACTGTTAAGACTTTGAGTCAACTCTTCTATGGCTTTGTTGTCTTGCCAACGTTATTAACATTAAATTTGCCATCCATCTCAAAAGTTTACACAGAAATCTTACGCTAATTAGAAATGATTAGTTGCAATAAATACGGATTTGGACATTATCTGTTGTCAAAGATCATTAAATCTTTGAAGTTGAGAATTTTCAATACAAGTTACCACACCAAATTTCATGCTAAATTTGAAGTATCGTGGGTCTAGTTTAAACATATCAATTTAATTTGGTTTTAGATGAACTTCAGACTGGTGGTACGATTGAAATGAACACAATCTTTACTCCTGGTAGCCTGCTACCACGTTCATCAAACACCAAGCTCAACATCAACTTCCTTGGGAAATCTATGGATGTCTTTGAAGTAGGTAGTTTTCAATTTATATCTTTTACCTATTTTGTAATGGAATGGCCAAGATATAAATACTGTGAGCTCACACCAAAATTTGAATCAGGTCCAGTTTTTTATCCATGTTCATGCCCATGACATAATCTTTTTGCCTACATTTAATAGGACAAGAACATTATTTTTGGTTTTAATTTTGCCATGAAGAACAAATATAAAATATATTAAATATATATAAAATATATATTAAATGATAGTATATAGTTATTATTTTATTTGTTTTAAGGTTTGAATGATATGTTGATAGGTTTGCGGTACACCACGTACATTAGTTCTGAAGAGAACTGTTGAGTTGTTGCCCGACTAGTTTCCTGGACTTTCTGCATTCTCACTCCTGAGGAAAATCAAAGTATATTGATTGAAACATCGAGAAACTCAACAGTTCTTTCCAGAACTTTAGTTATTTTTGTTTTAGAAAGGTATACAAATTGTGTAATTCAATTTTAGTTTGGTTACCGTGCAGAGGGTCTTAATAACGTTTTGGAAAAGATGTTTGCACCAAATGGATTCTGGTACAAGAGAACCAATATCATGAATTTCTTGAAGAGATCAACAAGAAGTGTCAGACAGGAGACAGACAAAGAATTGATTGACAAAAAGGTATATTTTTAAATTATGTAATTTTTTTGATAATAATAAAAATGTTTTTTTATAAATTTTTGTTCATTTTTTAAAACAAGAGGTTTTGGTTGCTATTTCCTCTTTTTGATTGTTTTACTGTTGTATTGGGTGCAGGTCAAGTCGGCCCCAAACCGTCTCGGCCAAAGTCAAGTCGGCACCACGTCAAGTCGGCACCACGTCAAGTCGGCCCCAAGTCAACTCGGCCTCACGTCAACTCGGCCAAAAACTAATCGGTCAACTCGGCCACAATAAAGTATGGAACGCAAAAAGTGCTTAATATTATTATGATTCTTACTATCCACGCTTTAAAAAAATGAAGAAATAAAAAATATAATATAATTAAATAATATCATAAAAAAATGAACTCATTGCCGATATGAATATAAGTAGCCGCGTGTTACAAAAACACGTGCAGGTACCGCATTTTAGTAAATCGAAGACGGAGGCCTACGTTCCACAATTTGGCCATAGAAAAAATGATCGTACATATCGTTTTTGTCCATAATTTGCGTTTTAAAAAAAGGGGAAACGAAA
The DNA here is from genome assembly GCF_964355755.1 of Antedon mediterranea. NCBI lineage: Eukaryota > Metazoa > Echinodermata > Crinoidea > Comatulida > Antedonidae > Antedon > Antedon mediterranea. The sequence continues at coordinate 10,902,086 of NC_092675.1, forward strand.
ACACGTAGCAGTTGTAGATATCGAAAAAGCTGCCAAAGGCGCAGGGAGACGCAGCTACGAATTGTTTTCAATTGTGCAATTTGAAATTTTATTTAACATAAATAAAGGAAAGTTGGTGAAATCATTCCTATTTTTTTGCTAAATATATTATTGTCTAAATATTAATATTCATTAAAAGTCAGAATTATTCATAGTTAAAAAATTGTGAAGAAATATTATTTTATCAATCCCCTTCATTTGCACTTTTTGCGTTCCATACTTTAACGGGGCCGAGTTGACCGATTATTTTTTGGCCGAGTTGATGTGAGGCCGAGTTGACTTGAGGCCGAGTTGACTTGAGGCCGAGTTGACTTGGGGCCGACTTGACTTGGGGCCGACTTGACTTTGGCCGAGACGGTTTAGGGCCGACTTGGATCGAAATCGTTGTATTAGATCATACTGTGTTCTGTTTAATATTCTGCCTTGTTCCGACTAGTTAACTGTTTTGATTTAGTGGATGTATGCCGTTCATTAGTTGAAAATGCATGTGTGCTGCCAAAGGCACAAGTTGATACTGCTCCCATCATTGTATAAAATCTCAATTTTTATACAGTAGTCATACTGCCAATTTGTTTTCGGTACAAACAGATATTGTATATTCAGAAAGTTAAATTATAGTTACATAGCATACAGCTACATAGGCTTCTGCATCTATTCTAGAATAAGCAGAGGATTGGTTAATTGAAGAAGAAGAAGAAGCATTGTGCAGTGAAACAAAGGCTATTGTTACACTTTTTAGTCAGTTTCTAGGAATAGAATTACCCATATTGTTTGCATGATCTACTGTGCGTAAGAAGTGAGATGGTAGGTCTTAGCCTCCTCCTAGGCCGTAGACCCTATACACAAGGCTTTGTGGACATGTTTAAGAGGGTTCTGCGGTTGCCAGCCTAGGTCTTAGGTTAGCAAAGTTCAAAAGGATGAATTAAAACACTTAATGAAAACCAAAAGAGGGCTTGTAATGCAAGGATGCCACTTTCTTTTTTAATGAATCTAAAAGATTCAAATTATTACAATTAGATGGTGATGTCTCAAAGTCAAAAAAGCCTCGAACCCATGCTGATATAGGTACAGTAAATGGCACATCTGCCTTAACCGCTCAGCCATGTGACTTGCTCTTAACAAGCCATCTGGTAAGAACAACATTTGTTTAATCAGAAAAGGTGTGTATTTCAGGTTAACCCATTCACTATTGAGCCAGAACCATCTCAGGGATTCACATGGATGAAGATCTTTGGACAAGAAATGACATATGAAGCTTTCAACAAGGAATTCTTCCAATCTATTTTGACTGAGGGCAAGATCAGGACAAACTTTAAAGATCTTGAGAAGGGTCTACGTGAGCCAATCACCTTTAACTGGAACAAAGGTATGAAAATGGAGAATGGTTTCTTATTAAAATATAATCTCATATAAACTAAGAGCTGATATAAAAATTAACTGATGAGATAAAGGAACTCTTTACATCTAGTCTTATCATCTAGTCAAGCTTTGTCATAACTGATTTGCTGCTGTATATGAAACTTATGGATAGTATTGCTCTGAACATAATATTTAATGTTTCATATACAATTCAATATAAAACTCCTAGGCATGGACTGCACCATTTTTCAGAACATAGTTTTTAACACACCATGTTTAACTTTAAATGAAGTGAATGAAAATGAGTTAGGTAAAGCGATTCCGCGAGACTAGTAATATTGTATATTTCCAAAGCGCATAACTTATTGTGGAACACTCAATTTTTTTTAGTGCGGATAAACAATTATCTGGCAAATGCGGATAACCAATAAAAAAATGCATTCAAGTTTACTGGTAGGACATTCTGTCGTTTTTATATGCTTTTGTCTTTTACTTACTTTTTGTTTGTCATACTTCTTACGCAGGTATGCTCCTCCTGGACTATCAACGTCAAGTACCAACCATCTGTGGTTTCCCATTGTCTCTCAACATGACCATGGCTTCCATCTTGTCCATTGATAGTGAAGTGACAATGCGTGTAACTCCAACCATTCTAAGTAAGAACCCAACTGACATTGCAAGCAACATCAGAATAAAACCAAGGTTAGTAAAATGTTCGATGACATGCTTTTGTTGCATCATTTTCAGATAGTTCAGCCTTTCCAGGAATTGGAGATGTGTGGAGATGATGAATCAGGTTTAAATAAAAAAAATACATTTTTGTTCTTTTATGATTTGCTGGTCACAAATGTTTATCACCTCTGCAATATGGTTTCTGCATGTAGAACCACATGATGGATGTATGTGATTGAAATGCTTTTGTATTGAATAGCAGATTATTTTTTTCTGTAATTCTACGCATTTCTTAATTATCTTTTCAATTATGTATGTATGCGTGTGGGATGTTGCATCATTGAGGCTCTTATATTTTCAGAATGTCCATGAATCTTCTAAGCAAAATGGGTGTAACCTGTCCCTTTATGAGTACTGGTGTGGCCATGAACAGTACCATGAACTTGACCCTTCCTGTACAGTCAGAGATTGTTTACAACTTTGAACAACAAAAGCTCAGGCTTGATATTGAAAACCAAAAAGAAGACTATTTCAGTGTTTTCAGCTTTAAGTAAGTATTTTTTATATATTTTCTCTTAATATTTTTTTGCCAATTCTTTCTTCATAGTCTCAATGGAACAAGTAACAGAAACATCATGACGTTTGTGGTCAAGCAAACAAAAAGAAAACAAATCAAATTAAAACACTGACAAAATAGAAACCATGCAGTTGAGATCTTCTAATACTACCTTATACAGTAAAAAAATAAAAATAAGCTGAGAAAATTATAACTGAGAAAAGTACAAAATTTAGTTTGAGAAGGAATTGTATAATTGTCATTTCGTGTGTTTTTTCAGCCTCCATCACAAGAAACAGTTTGAATCTGCTCAAATACACTAGTGTCTCCTTGACAGTAAATGCTTATGCTTCTAAATCAGTTTCCCAAAACTTACCAATACAGAGAATAATTACAACAAACCCAAATTTGTATTAACTTCACATACTAATAGAAATCTCAGTCCTCAATGTTCTGGTGCTCAAGGGTCTGGTTTAAAGATTTTATTTGTGATTTTTTTTTAGCCATACTCTGTACACATTTAGCAGCAAGATGGATTCTGCATTTGACAACTACACCATTATCAATGGATCATTCATTAACAGGATCACCAATGTAAGTTAGAATTATTTTGCTTGTATTATTTGGAGTTGGAGAGACATGCCCTCCAGTGATAGTTATCTTTGACAGCTTTTGTCTCTCCTCAGCGCTCCCTTTTTTTTATGTATCACTGAAAGGAATAAATAATATCATGCAAAAGTTAGCTCCTGTGTGATCACATTATTGTTCAAATCATGTCAAAAAAGTGACAACAAAATGAAACATTTTAATTTTATTTGGCCAACTGCCAAAGAGAAAACCATTGGCCAAGCATTACATATAAGGAACATGTATTTCATCTCACATCATTCAGTTCAGTACAGCAAAATGTATGTTTCCAGTTTTTTATAGATACAATTTTGATCATAAAATTCTAAAACTATTCACACAGTACATGTTGGTTTTCCTTGATTTTTGTAAAACAATGGTATACAACTTCAACTTTAGTTATTTCTGAATTGCACAATGTGAAAATATAATTGAATAGAAATTCAATATAAAGCAAAAATGGTAACTTAAGTTAAATAAAAAATGAAATAAGACATATTTTATGTTTTTATGTTTAAAAATATTAACACCGAGTATATTACTTTGCTTATCAAGTCCATTTAGTAATAGAGTGCCTTCTTGTATTTCTAGCAAGATCAGTATACATCCTTGTAACAGTAGTTAGTAACAATAGAACTTGCATTAAATAATATTGATACTAATAATATATGGTATTTATAAATTTAATTTTTATTTTGTTTTTAAGACAAGCACATGCTTCAACCCATTTGAAGGTGGTATGCGTCTCTGCTCCAACATGTCATATGTACCTCGTCTTGGTGTGCGTAAGGCTCCATTTAACCCATTGCTGGGATCATGCATGTGGAATATATACAGTACTCGTGGTGAGAACAGCACTGACCGCATCATCTTTGAATACGAAGCCACAAACACCAGCATGAATATTACCGTAAGTTTTTTATTTCCACCAATTTCAATATTGAAAAATAATGCTCATAAAAAAAGAATATTTTCACTTTCCACGATACTCTTGTAATATTACAAATTGCAACTATTTTACACAGAACCGAATTCTTTCTGTACACACATTTGGAGGAATTGAACCTCAAACAACATTCGTTTTCAACTTTACAATTGATCGAACAGAGCAGAAATTTAACCTGACCATCAACCGTACTGATATTTCTGATTGGTTCTGCAATATCACATGCAAGGTTATGGATATTGAGAGGTCAGAGGTCAGTAATACATTTATTTAGATTGCTAGAAAACTGTTTTTGTTTTTTATTATCAAAGCAAGCCTAATTTGTTATGAAACTTTGATAGTGACAATCACCATACAGTCAGCTTGCCTTAATTGACTGCAAATTATATATTATTACAGTCAACTCTCCCAATACCATAGGTTATTAATCCTGGCCAGAAGTAATTTGCCATTTCACAGTTAAAATATATTTAATTACTTCTACAGAAAAATATTTTCAAAACAAAATAAATGCCCATAAAAACCCTGACAGACAATTTAACTATTTTTTGCTTTAGATTATAATTTTTTTTATCAAATTTTTGTGACATTAAAATAGCATAAAAATACACAATAATTATATCTAAGGATGTAAAGGTAGTACATTTTAGAGGCTTTTGTATCATGTGTGGATACATCTCACACAAATTTTTAGTTTAGCTCAACGCTGATTGGTTATTGATTTTAAAAAAATAAATGGCTCTCAGATTCATCGCTCCCAATCTGTGCACCGGATAAAAATCTGTATGGAATCCAGTATGTGTTAAGCTACATTTACAGCCTTTTCCATTATTTAAACAAACAGTGCCATCTTATATTCCAAGAAACGGAACAAGTGTGAATGGTTCTATTCTTCAACACTATATGGATAACACTTTATGATTTATTGCTTACATTATTTTAACAATATTTGATGATCTATTTTTTCTACCTTACAGGTTAACATGACTATGGAATGGGGTCTACCCATGAACTACACTTTCAATATTACTGACAGTAAGATCTTGTACCCAAGCCACGAATTCTTTATCATGATCAACAGTGTACGCAACGTAACTCTTAGGAACAGAACTTATGAGTTTACATGGGCTGAGGTTCCAATGTGGCTACAAAACGTAATTAATTTTTTTCATAGTAAAAACATATCTTGTAGACTAATTAACTTTTCGGTTTTTTATAGTTAAAACATATAGGTTATGTTCACACGTACAGCGTAAGACTGGCATGAATATCTTCTTTTTATATCAGTAATAACATTTACAATAATTATTTATAATAATTAGGTGTACACCAGCCCTTTGTCGTATGTGAACACACCCATAGAACGTTTTTTTATTTGTATGTAGTTCACAAGAGATGTCCAGCTAAATCTGCCATTTTTGTTGTACAAACTAAAATATGTTGAAGATGTCGACATCACACGATTTCCTCAATTGTTCAGCAGAAACCACACCATGAACATAACATTGCAAGTAAGTACTGTTACTTATTCACTAATTACTATCTTTATGGTCTATTTACGCATAAAAATTATATAGATGTTAATTAAGATTAATTTATTCTTTTTGGCAGTTGATATGTTTAGTCTCTAGATTTAGGCATTTTATAAGCTGATTTATCCACATCCACATATCTTTTTCACTAATTTGCTTTTACCAATAAAAGAACCGGAACCGGAACCACCGGTAGGTGGCGCTTTACACGACTAAGGCATTAACGGAACACTCTCAATTACTTTCTTAGTGAAAATCAGGTAATAGAGAGGTTTCGAAATCTTAAGAATACGATAACGAAAACGGATATGTCGCGCACACGTTTTCGTTGTCGTAAGCCAGTAAAAATCTGTTTCGCATGGCAACGAAATATTGAGGGCGCCGTCCAAAATATGACTGCGGTAAATTTGAGCAAAGCGCAGGTACGTGTTGCTTGGCTGCCTAGGCCTAGTGTAACGTCAAAGCGAGTGAGGACTTTAAAAACTGCTATTTATCAAAATTGACCTGGTATTTTAGTAAATTACTTTAGTAAATTACTTTCAATAAATCTATAATTATATTATAATCATGAATCATTCCTGATTTAAATGCAAAATGTGCAAAATAGATGAAAAACTATACTCTATAGAGAAAAGAAGTTCTTAGTTGATAAAACTAAGCCGTCAGACAGATAGATGCACTATCAGACTAAACAATGATGCCACATACATGACCAATGCGAGTACAGACACTATCAAAACATTCACTTCCAACATCAATATCAGTAGGTGAGAGGATGCATTCCCTGTATGTGTAATGCATCCTCTCACCACCAGAATCCTTCATCAATAACAGTAATTCTCCAAGCACAGGAACATAACACAAAAGTATGTTCAACATCAAAACAGTTCAAGACATGTCCCAATACATTTAAATCCATTCACCATGCCTTCAACAAGTAATAGTACCTGGTCAACCTTCATCTTTTTAATTATTGTGCGGCACCACATTATAACACTACACAAGAACAACAATATGGAAAGAATTACTAATCATCTAAAGTACCATAATCTATTCGTAAATGCGGAAAAAAACAGAATATACAGTTGTCAAACGCGATGAATCACAGTGGAAGGAAACAAAGAAGCTGGGTTCATTATAAGGAGATGCCGAACAACTAAACAGATGCAACTCACGACCCTTATCTTTAAAAATTGTTGAAGCACGATGGAAGCTTTTCGGACATAAATTGAAACATGATAGGAATACACCAGCAAATCTGGCCATAAAGTTCTACTTTACAAACACAAAACACAAAAAATACAGAGGTAGGTCTATATGCACACTTCCAGTTACAATGACATAAAAAAGGTGAACCCCTCTAGCATGATGAGGCTGGAGACAATGAAAGATGTTGACTATTTTAAAAAGTTGGCGAACAAACGAAAGGAATGGAGAAACCTGGTACAAAGAGTAAGCAAGGCATGCCCAGGCGGAGAAATCAGAAGATTACTCGGCGAAGAGGCACTAAATAAAAAATAACAACATCTATAAATGTACAGGTAACCTTTCATCTCGGCAGACGCAACACATGGCATCTATCTCTAGTTCCGAAAAACTCTGGATCTTGGCTGAAAATTTGAGTTGAAAGGAGTAGGATTTTAATCAATGATATAATAATTTTAAATAATGATGTGTATATATAATTTACACCTGTTCTCTTGCAGAGGATCAAATAGTAATATAGGCTAGGCTGTAGCTTGTTATGTATGCTGATATAAAAATATATTATATAATTTACTGCAGGCTAAGCAAGAACGCACTATTGATATCATTATGAACCTACCACTTCAGTATGTACAAATCTTCAACATGACTCTTCCAACCAGAAGTGACATCATTCAAAAGAGAGTCCCATTGGTTTATGAACAATTCCAGAGGGAAGTCACTGATAAATTCTTCCAGCGTAAGTAATTTTTCGTCATTGAAATTTTAAAATACTTAACATAACAGAACACAAAGGACAAATTTGGTGAATGGAATTTTTCCAACTTACTTATTTATATTTATTTGTTTTGTATTTATTTCAAAACATTTTCTACTTATACAGCCACATGCACTGTCAATAACTTTGATAATTTCACCACATTTGATGGCGTCAACTACCGATACAGAATGCCTGTAACCTGCCCTCATATTTTGGCAAGAGACTGCTCTCCTGAACAACTGTTTACCGTTCTGCTACATAACCGCACCATGGTTGATAATACTGTCAAGAAAGTTGTCACCATTCTAGTTGAGGACAAAAAGATTATTCTAGACTCACATGACAATAAAACTATCAAGATCCAGGTAAACAATACTATATTATAATAACTTTGGCTGATACACAAATTCATTAAACCCAACGAACTACAAAGTACCAAAAAAATGGATTCTTCTCTCTACTCAGGCATTCATTGCTCAAAATATCTTAATAATTAATTATTATAAACAGATTGATGGCGAAAACCTGTGGATTAATTCTGATAACTTGACAAGTGACTTAAGATTTGCTACCGTCAGAATGAATGTTAGCCGCACTGAGGTGAACATCACAACATCTGTTGGCTTGACTGTCATCTACAACATTGAAAATGTTACCACAATTCTAACTCCATGGTTCTACAATCAAACCTGTGGTATGTTTTTAAATTGATTTTATATTGAAAATAATGTATGACTATCAGATAAATTATTAATTTTTTTTAAATTTTACAATTTTCAAGAAATTAACACAAGCAAATGCAAATAAAAAAAAATTTATGACCCCACAAAATTTTAAGATACCTTGGCGAAAAATTGTCCTGCCATTTAAATACTCCTGCTATTTAAATGGCTGTGGCCATCTATATTCACAACACAAAATTGGAGGGTCATAGCTGCTAAGCCTATCTAACCACATAGTGACTGGGTTTCAAACTTTGATTGGTCATTCATTCAACAACAATTTGCTGTTAAAATACCAGGATTAATATAGTGCCCTACAGAATCATGTATTCAAATTCGTGTGATCAAATTGATCATGTTGCTTTGTGAATAAGTTGCTTTTAACAATTCAAAGTACTGCCTCTTGTGAAATAGTATAAAAACCAATATTTTTCTTTGTAGGAATGTGTGGTGATTTCAATGGTGAAACTGCATATGAATATGTAACACCAGAAAATCAATGGACTACAAACAGCACTAAATTTGCAATGAGTTGGTTAGTCCCTGGAGATGGCAATAAAGATGGTTGTAAGTCAAACTACTCTTTTGAAAAAGAAATCAAATATACAGTCCTCTCCAAATAAACGCCTTGCTGTAAAGATGATTACATTTTTAACAAATTTGAGTATCAGAAAGTATCAGAAAACTTGCGACCAATAAAGTGTATAAAATGGTTGTTCAGTCAGATTCATTTTTAACACAAAATATATTGCAATGCATTAAATGTTAATAGGAACTCTCCACTATGAATATTAATTTTTAAAAGAGTGAAAATGAAAAATTCTACAGAATTAAGCATACATTTAAATATACTATAATTAAATAAGTGTAGATTATCGCTGGTGAATACTACTTACTTGTTATAGTAATTTATTATTTATCGTTTTATCATTGATTACTTTTAGCATGCAACCTTATCAAGAATTATGTATACCCTCTGCCAGACCAAGTATTCATTGGCAAAAAACAAGCCTTGTGCCTGAGTACTGAACCTGTATTCACCTGCCCAGAGACCTGTGTACCAGCCTTCTTACTCGACACAACAACCAGAGTTTCCAAAAATGTAAGTTGTAGAAACATGTTCAGCTATTAGTTAGGAAAGTTTGTTTCGCTGTTCACAATATTGTAATGATTGTGAATTGAAAAATAAATAATGGGCGCATGAGATTACTATACAGTACCTCCATCCAGTTCTGGATTTATGTTCGAAATAATTCAGTACAGCATGGTCGCCAATTGCATGCTCGATCGAAGATGATCTTCTGCCCGTATATTTTTTTCGAAGATACTTTTATGATTATTTGATTATAAACTATATAATCTTTCTCTTTGCCTATTTAATCTTTTCTGTGTCTCTTAATAAATAGCCTAGTAATAATAGTTCTAGGTTTGTGTAATGAATATTTATAAGTTTAATGGTACAATTAATAATTTCATGATATGAGGTGAAAGATGAAATTCTATTTTCACAAGGTAAAGCCCGAGTGAAATTTCAAATTTCACCTCATGAAATTATTTGTACCGTCGCACAATATAAAAACGTTCATTATTTTTTTTATATAAAATCAAATAATCTGATCATCAATAGTACATACTTTTGCATGCTATGTGACCGACCCTCTAAATGACAGGTTTTATAATTAATACTGACTTTTCCATTCATTTTTAAGGTTGGGTTTAACTGCTTTGAGACCAAAGACAGAGAGGCAGATATTGTCCAGTTCACCAAGAATGGAAAATCATTGTACAACAAGAGAGTTGACTTTATGAAGGAGATTTCTATCCCAGATTACTGTATCTGCTCTACAACATACAACCCTAAAAGGCGTTATTAAATATGCAATAACCTCTGCAGCTTAACTCATTCAAAGTATGATTCGTCTGTGTAAATAGTATGCAGTACGTATTCACTTTCTGATTTAATTTTAAATTATTGAACATTCCCACCAAAACTTGATCTTTCTTTTATTCTACTTGTAAAGTTGTTTACAAATGAATTTTGAATAACAACCATTGTCAGCTTCATTTCAGTATTATAGATAATGAAAAGTGAATAAATGTTTCAATCATGAATTTTTTTTATCAATCTTGTTGAGCCAATTTGCAGTTTTAGTTGCTATAACTGTATGTAGGAATAGGAAGCTGCTTAAATTTTATATTACCTGGAACATGGCAAATTAATTAAAAACATTATTGCTTTTATTATTATATTGAAAATATTATCGCTTACATTTTATGGTGAATCGTAAAATGTCTCATTACATGCATAATAGAAGCGCTTTGAAGGAGGTAGAGCAAATTTGACTAAATGTGATAGTGTGTACCGTTTCTTTTTCGAAAAACTCCTATGATTTTCCATAAATCTAAATGGTTTACTAGCATTAGTAGCCGTCTTCAACGGGTGTGAGTCTCGCTGATTTTAACCGCGCCGAGAAAACATAACAAACAAACAACTAAAAGTAAGTAGCAGGAAACACAAAAGGGAACTACTGTAAATCCCTATGCCAAGAGCCTGTGAATCCTCTTACCAGGTTGCACATAAAGATAAAATGTAGCATTTCAATCAATATATCAGAAAATATCCACACATATATATAAAAAAAACCATTCAAAAAAATTTTTAAAAAGCAGATAAGTAAAAACTCTGTACTCAGAGTAGAAATTCATTTTAAATTTAAACAAAAATGTAGGAAAATTATCCATTAAGAATGAATTGTCAAACGTATGTAAAATAATATGCAAGAATTGCAATTGAAGTCTCATTTTTTATGTTTTAAATCCATTTCTACACAAAGGATTAAAAGAAAGTTTAAACTAACATACGTCTGGTAGGCTAAATGCTTATTATAAACATGCAATTTATGCGGTCAGTAAAATTCATTGTAACAAAATTAACTACAACATTTTACACTATATTTTAAATACACTTGCAAGTGTTACATACGTCCGAAATCAAAAAGAAAGTCCACTGTTATTTATCAATTTGCGAAAGTATTGCTAGAATATATTGAAAGAATTGAAAATGGTGGTACATCTGCAAATAATTAAATATTATTTTAAATAATGATTACCATACAGTACTGAAATACAATGCAAATACAAATAAGATATAAAATTAGACGCTTTTATCTGTATTCATGTACTTTAACACTTATTTAACTGAGGACTTTCATTACAAAAGTGGATAGACAAAATCAAAAACTAACATAGCTTTAGTATATGGGGACCAAATGTTAAGGCATGTAACGTTTAATCAATAAACTGGAAATAAGCAGACTTGGGTGATCCAACATTGACAATCCCGAATACGATGATACAATATGACTTGTAGGTACAGTATCTCTCATGTAAACTGATGTAAGCACTGCAAAGTAAAATTCAGGGCTAGAGTATATGCCTAGAATAAAAACGTAGCAAATGGTTATATTAATGAACACGAATAATTGTTACAATACAGGTGGCATAGCCAATGTACAATTTTGCAAGCTAAGAATAAAAGAAAACGAATAAACGTAGAGCCACAATATACATAAATCATCCTAAAAATGTTTATTATTACAAATGGAAGTGAACTCAAGTAATCCACCACATGGCTTTTCTTTTACTTAAAAATTGTGCCTACCCTATCGACTCACCAACGGTAATGCTGCCATTTTTTCTCGGTTCCTGCTTTTATAGTATTAATGATGCCCTCTGGAAATTCCACATTTCATAGCCTTTTGATCCAGAGGTAATTTTTAAAATATTTAGTAATAATAATTTAATAAATGTTTGGTTTACAAACTTTTTATATAGACCAAGACCATATCCGTTTCAAGAGATTGATTTTACAGAATTCACACCATTCAGGGGTTGTATCGTGGCGTGCATAGAGGACAAACTGTTTGTGTTTGCCTTTATATGTATATATAGATATACTGTACTTAGATATGCCACAAAATAGATACAATTCACCTCTATAAACATACTTCAGATGATACAATGCATGTTGTGTTGGCACTGAAAACATTATTCTTCTTACGTTCTGCCTTTTTCGTTCATTGATTTTCTGCAACTTGGTCAACATTGGATCTTTGCTTGAAAACGTTTTATAAGACTTCAGATTTGTTCAGCATGTACAGTGTAGCATAGAGGAAATTATAAGAAGGTGGGCACATTAATGTCAGAGCAAGGTGTCATCTGCTATGATAGTGAAAATGCAGGGACCAGTGTGCCTACAGGGAATATACCGAAGAGCAAACTTTGAGAAGGGGATGGAAGGATTGCCCATACCATGGAGAAGTCTAGTATTTCTAGGTGAGAGTTCATATTCAGGGATTAACATTATGCCTACTCTAATAAGTAATCGAAAAGAATGGGGATACGCTAGTCTAATCATTATGGTGGTAGCCTAAAAAATTACCTCCATGATCATGATGGCCTACTACTACCAAATTAATTAATGACAAATATTATGTATGTCACGGCATCAATTTTGCTGGGCTAAAATAAAAAATGCCTGGCCAGGATAAGGCCTACTGCAGCTAGTCAATAATTCAAAGAAAACAAATTACCACAAATCAGCTGAGGACAAAGTAATTAGGAAAAAAAAAAGTTTTTCAAAATCCATAAATAATAAGAAAACTAAGTTCTTGGCTACATTGTGTCAAGGTCTGTTCTTTTGCACAATTGCTTTTACTGTTGATACAGTAGTTTTTATTCAGTATTTATATATGTACAGTATTTTTGACATTGACTGCAAAATCAAGAAACTGAAGCATGTTCAAGCTAAACATCACATTTTTAAACGTAACCATCTTTGTTTCTCAACAGCATATAGTATAATTATAAACAATATATTTCTGTTGGAGATGCAACTCCATTATTATACCATAACATTCATTTTTCAATGTTCTATTTGTATATTGTCAACATCCAACTATTTTACTTGCAATGCTCCATGAGCAATTACAGTTAATATTTTGTTTTGTTCTTCATTGCATATTATAAAATACCATGTATATAAATATATTGCATCATATAACACAACAGTAGTAATGATTAACATTTTTGCTTTATATATTATTTAGTTAATATTAAAATATTCCATTATCACATACCCTTTTAAACTGTTTCTGTTTGTTGACAAATATTTCATTTAAAAGTCCCTCTCACAAAACTCTGCTAGGTATCTTCCCCTTCCAAACATTATAGTAAAATCTAATAATCTTTAAATCTAGCCTCACATTAAAATGTACAGTATATAGTTTACCCAAAAGCACCATTTGAACAATATAATGTTCTCTAACTTAAACAAACAATAATATAGTTAATTCTAATTAAAATGTTATACAGTATTGTGTTATTGCTATATTTATTTGGACATTAGGAAAAAAAAATACACAAGGTGTCTTACTATTGCAGTTCAGTATATTGATAGTATAGACAGTTTATCACCATTTACTAATTCATTATGTATAAAGTACAGAGTTATTCACTTGACTTTTTACTCTTAAGACTATATTTTACTGTTAATATCATAATTTTATGAAAAATAATAAAATCATATGGACGTCAAAAAAATTTCTGAAGGGTTTATAGTACTGAATAACTCCAGCCCGGTACAAAGTCACCAAGCATTTTGCTAAAGCTACTTTATTAGCGATATATATTAGTGATATAATTATCCCATTTAAAGTATCATATTCATACCTTCACTTGCATAGGCCTACGTAAAAGAGTTTGCTTTAATACCAAGAATAGACAAACATAGAACAAATATTTTACTTGGCAATACAGTACTTTCAAAAAGGTCAATAATTTGAGTAACATAGATAACAACATATCAGCTTTATTTCAGTTACGATACCGTAAACAATACATACAGTATTGAAAAAAGCAAATGTCTTCCTCACAGGGCGACTTGCAATAATTAAAGCAGCTAGGCAATTTGTGGCAGTATATACTGTATACATTCTGTCTTTGTGACTCGCAGGCAATATTAAGCAGAAAATTAATAAAAACTAAATTTTATACAAAATAAATGCAAGTTCATCATTGAAGTTTAGCTCAATTCTGACAATGCAATTCCATATATCAACAATATTTACAAATTTTATTCTATCAATCACCTTTTAATAATAATAATCTTTAATAATGCTATACATTTCCAAATAAACCAAAATGGTCAATTAAATATTATGTTAACCTTACACCTCTTGTGAGCACATTTCAACAACAATATCATATGCCAAAAAATACCAGTGCAATCAATAAACCTTCTGCAGTATTGCGTCTGCCTCTCTAAATATTTACTTACTCTAAATAATCCCTCACTATACGGAAATTTGAACATAACAAAGAGGAGGCTATTGAATAGAGATGAAATACATACATGGGATAGAGGTTGCTTCCAGAAGACACGATACTGCATAATGTTTATTGTCGCTAGACATAATACTGCTCGTGTGGGTGATCCAACACTGTGCAATGCAGTCCTGATTTTCAAAATCTAGTATGTAGTGCATTAAGCCTAAGAATATCTACTAAAGTCTACAAAGCTAGTTATTTTCAGAAAATGTATAATTTTGACTTTTGAGTGAATGTTTTAGTCAGTTGTTCTATTTCTTGATTTATATGTGTGCTAAAATACTTTTCAACCACCACTTCAATTTTGATAAATGAAAAAATGTGTGTTGCTAATATTTCTACTGTTTCCCAAACACAAATTAATCGTAAAAAAATATCTTTTAATATAAATTAACACATTAGCAATGTGCTTCTTTCTTTCATGCTCAAGATCAGCAAACGGGACCGAAAGACAAATAAATGGATCAGGAGCATGACCCAAGTAACTGAAGCTAATAAAGCTAATAACAGAATATATTGTTCAAGACATCCAGGAAGGCAAAAAACAAGGTGGACAGATGAAATAACCAAATTCCTAGATGTCACCTGGAGTTTCAGTTTAATTTTGTAAACAGATGGTGCTTTCAAAAAAGCAGATTGATATTTTATATCCTGAATATTAACTCTTGTTTAAACATGGATGTTAACTAAATGTCTTTTTCAATAAAAATACACAAATAATTATTTTAATTTTGATCACTTAAGATAACTCTATAGAACATACTCATTTAAGATTGGTTCACAATTGAATGCAACGTAATGGTGTAGAGAAAACGCAAGTAAGTTCCAATCACAGTTTCAGTGATCTATCGCATAGTCAAATTACCACAATATCATTTTTTGTGGTAATTGTAAGAAATGCATAATAAATCCTACTGTTTTTTTTTGTCTATTGCAAGTTTTAAAAACAAGGCAATGGCTTAAAGCTATACTACTATTTTAAAATTAATAAATAAACAAAACATTTTTCAGCCATTTTAGGAGACATAAAAAACAATGTGGAGTGTCCATCTTCTTTCATAATCAAATGTATTTAAGAACTTATTAAATACACAGTACTTGGAGATGTTTTTTAAATTAAAAAATATAGAGATCCTATATACTTGAACATACAAACAGGTATACAGCATATAAGAGCACTTTAAACGGAAGACCTATGACTTTTTTAGGATTTTCAGCTTAGATTGTAATTATTAGTAAATAAAAAAAACTAATAAACAGAAATAGCAAACAATAGCTATTTTGAACTAGTATGAATTTTCAAATATAAATAGTGCCTAAAAGGTACACAAGCAAGGCGAGCATAGGGAGTTCCCACATATGTGTTCTTGAATATTGTAATAAAGCGTTGGCGTAAATAACTGGAAGTTTTAAAATGTATGCAAGCCTGTGTACCTCAGGACTATACCTGTCATCCACACAGAGCAAAAAAATACAGAAACGATTTATGTACTCACATTTGCCCTTACGTATATACATATACATACGGATAAGAAAACAAAAAATATAGAAACACATTAGGCATAGGACATTAATTCTAAACCGGCCGGTTATATACTTAAATTTGAAACGATACAAACAGTAATCAATTGGTCTCAGGTAGTATATTAAAAAATATTTGAGCATTTTCCTAAATAAGGTACTGTTTGGTTTTTTGTTTTCTTTTGGTCTGTTCCAAATGATCCAGCTTCAAGTTGCAAATGACCTTTTCCAATATTTTTTTTTTAGCAAGATTTCTGGCAAGAATTAAAAATTGTTCATTGCGTTACCTAACCTCTTCAAGTTCACCACCCCATTTCAGTCTGTATGTTTGATTTCGCCATGTTACAGTTGTTTTCATCATACCTTTCATGAATAAATATGGCGTCATCAACTCACGATAAAGCCAGGCAACCACAAAATCAAACTTTGAAAAATTAAGCTTATCATTCTAGAATAAAAAGAACAATAAGAACCATTGATATAATAATATTCTATTTCTTAACATCCTAATATAAAAAATTAGCAATGATTTATTACATAACACTATTTTTGGTAACCTCACACCTTCTTCACTCTAGTATTAGTAATTGCCAACAGATGGTGCTCGAATACATGTTTATAAGTCTGTTTCTGCTGCATAACGCAAATTAACCGTTTATTTTAGATTAAGGACAGATTAAAAATAACAAGAATGCCTTGCTGCTCAATTTGTGCTCCGAAATAACCGGTTAAATCAGTGGGTGGTCGTCGACCCAAAATGTCATCATTACACAAAATGCAATACGCTCAGACGCAAGTTGGCTGTTTGTTTACATCGATGTCAGTACATCTCATATATGTTAAAATAATAAAATATTAAGTTTTGTTTTTTGTAAAGCCTACTTACCATCGTTAATAACATTAATTCTCATGGCACCTTCAATAAAATGGGGAGGGTCGTGCAGCGCCCCATCGTCTAGGTTAATTATTATCTAGCCTAATTCCTCATAAACAGGCGATGTCATACGGCCCCTTCCCACCGGAACGACTGTTGTCTTACGCGAGCGCGGCCCTACTAAACACAAAACGGAAACAAAAACAAGACTCAATACCTACCAAACGAGAGTAGATAATTAATTAATTATGAAAACCAAACTTCTATAACAAAAATTGTCAAAATTGATGAGTTTAGCCACAAAAACTCAAACCAAACAAGAGTATTTAAGCCATAGAATATGGCAGGCACATAGTGCCTTTAATAGAACAATGAGTATTGAACACTATTTCGTATATTTATGTACTCAATTGAAATAAATCGCATTTCTATGCTTAATAAAATCATATTTAATAACCTGATAACCTTTGTTTTCAGTCAATGTGATGTTTTTCTAAAAAATTATATTATGTAAAACGATCAAAGTAAGATTGTTCATCATTCTCCTATTAAAGGCACAAAGGGCGTGCCATAAATACGCTTGTTTGGTTTTTGTTGCTAAATTCATCATTTTTAACATAAATTCGGACTATTTTTGCTATAAAATGTGGGTTTTCATAATTAACCATTATCTACTCTTGTTTGGTAGGTATTTGCAACATTCTGAGTTCCCTTTGTTTCCGTTTGGTGTTTATAGGACCATACCCTTCGCCAGCATGTATTGACGCCTCCAATTTTTTAGCTTGTTTGTTACTTGGGTAGTCTGGAACTTTCTCTTCCCCCCACAACTGAATAACATATCTAGTTATTTAGTTCATCCACATACATTTTTACTTCTTCATACGACTGTCAAAACCATGAGGAAAACACACATGGTACGCGGCGGTATCTGACCCAAGGTCACAACCTTTAATTCGTGTTGCAGCTAAAAATTGCTTAACGATAACTGGTTAAACACCGAATTGAATGGGTGTTTTTGTCCAGTAATTTTTACTGCCTTTTAACCGGTTACCACAAATTTGTCCTGTTTCTGAAAATGGAGTTAATTTATTCACACAGATTTTTAACCGGTTATTTTTATGCAGTAGAAACAGGCCCTATATTGTTATGAATTTGATGCCAAGGTGAGGTGAGGTGATATTTATTAACTACAAGTAATATTTTTTTTTAAATGGTAATTAGTTTGTAGCCTAGTAGTTTTTATTTGGTGGTCTAGCTATACTAGACCGAACAAGTCCATCACATTGACATGAGATATGTTGTTCTAATTCAAGCATGTTTATTTTAGAATAGAATTTAATAGCATAATATAGCATTATATAATATCATACAATAATACTATAGTATTGTATTTGACGGGGTTGATTATAATTTATTTCTTCTTAAAAATGCTTTAAAAAAAAATATACCTGTACAATCCTGAGTTGTATAAAACCCAATAGCATCCATGTTGATATGTGTGATAAAAAGAAGAGAATAGGATCCAAGCCAAACAAGTAGTTAAAACTCCAGGAGTTCCATATACCAAGAGCTATTGACTCTGTGATTGGTTCTGCTATAAGTATTGTTGGCACAGTTGAAATTCGTATCTGTGTCCATCTAACAAATTTAGTAGTACATTCATTAATATTACTTTCAATTTGGAATTAAGCCATTCCTCCTATGTGAAGTTTATGTTTATATTGAGAATACAATAGACTCCAACACTGCTTAATGTACAGTCAGCAATGGCTGCTGAATGAGAATTAGTAAAGAAAATGAACATGTGACGGTAATTTAAATCAATTGATTTAAGAACATAAATTATGATTTGAGCGCACTGTGTATCGTAAAATAACATTGTTAAAATAATCTGTTGCGTGTGTTCTGCGCCGTGGAAGTGTCTACTGTAAATAAAGTACACCCTCACATACCTTATCATCCTTTTCTGGAAATTTTCTAGTGATGAGATCCCACTATTCTGTAATACTGGAAGAGAACTCAGCTGTTGCTTATATCCACTACAAGAACAATATTTTAATAACATTTTAATACAATATTGTATGTGTAGTAATTGCATCTCAGGTATATATTAATCAACACTTAATAATATTATACAAGTTCTTGTATAGCGCAGATTTCTTTTTATTTGAAATATTTTCCATGATAGATCATTGATTATGTCATCACCATGTGTTGTTTTATAATTAAAATTATTTGTACCAATGCGTGCAGCTCTTTGTGTATTTTCATTTGATTCTGCATGCTACCGTTACCGTTAAAAATTACAGAAATAAATATAAAAAGAAAACATGTACCTAAAAATAGACGAACTATATATAACTATTAATTATTACTGTATTAAAACTAGAAAACCACTCCGAGAGTGCATACCTCCGCCTACTGTAAAATTCTTCTACAGATTTAGTCACCGGAAAGTGTGTGTCTTAATGCTGTGTGTGATTTAGGCTAATTTCAATATAAGCATGTGTATGTGAGTTTGGTGTAAAGGTCATGTAACCCACCTTTCAACTAACAATAGCTTCAGCCGACTAACAATAGAACAGAAACGCGAAAATCAAACGAGTGAATTTGAAAAGAAATAGGGTTTTTAAACTCCTCACATCAAAAACTTGTACACTAAATCTAATTATGTTTTAAAATTAAAAAACACAAAATATAACTCTTGTACAAAAATTAAGTTTTTTGGACAAGTAGTTCTCGAGAAAATACAATTTTAGTTTACTTGTTACTTTAATTAAGACTGCTTTTGAAATTTTTATTGTCCCTTTGACTAATTCCAAAAAAATAAAAAATAAAATATTTTGAGAAAAAAAAATGGTCATTTTGAGGTATCATAATAGTTATTAACTTTCAACTTTCTTGTGCTGCAAAAAATCGATCCTATTATTATACTTCTAAATTGATGATATCTTTGATTCATTTTGATGTACCTATGTTAAACTGTATGCAATATATACAAGATACAAGATAACTTTATTGTCAAAATTGTTAACAATTTCGAGATATGTTTTGTACCTGAGTAGAATAAATAATACGATGTGATAACTATATAAATAAATACAAATGATACAAGTGACTATCTTGAAAAGTTTTTGTTAAATAAATTGCATGCTATGTACATTGGTGAAAATCTGAAACGGTTTGTGGATATTTTTTCCTGTGTCAGTCTAACCCTTCCTGATCTACTTATAATGATGTCTGAATGTAGGTGTGATGGGTCTTGCATAATTGTGTCAAATTTCTTAAGTATGAATGTATTAAATATTTCATCCAAAGATTTCACTTCTACACCGATAACTCTGCTGACCTTGTTTACTAATCTCTGAATTTGACTTTTACTGTTTACATTGATATGAGAAAACCAAACAATAATACAATAAGAAATGATTGATTGAACAATAGAGGAATAAAACATATGAATGAGATGAGAACTAACATTAAACCGTTTCATTTTGTATATCAAGTACATTCTCTTATTAGCCTTGGTACGGAGTTCTTTAGTGTTGCTCTCCCAATTTAGTTTATTATCAATTATTAATCCCAAGTACTTATGACTTTCTACTATTTCAACAATTTCATTATCGATTTCAATATTTACATGATTAGTTTTATTTTTCCTTCTAAAATCGACAATAACCTCTTTAGTTTTTTTTGGCATTTAGTTCAAGAAAATTTTGTTTAGTCGAAGAGGATTTTATAAACGGAGAGGCTATCATACAATGTACATTTGATTCAGGAATCCAACAACAGTCTTCTTTGGACGGCCAATAAAAGGTTTTCGCTGACCCATGAGGATGCATAAATTTAATTTGAAAATCCCCAAACTCTTCTGAGAGTGAGACATCCACCACCAAACCAATCCATGGGACACCATCATAACTACAGCACACAAAATTCTGAAGTCTAATAATGGTGGGTTGTGTATCAGCAACAATTTCATTTTCATCACTGAAAGATTCTTGAATCACTACCACATCCGGAGGGTTTATCTGGGTACTAAGTTTGTAGACCTGCATCTGTGGGATGACAACCTTTAAAAAGGCATATACAGTAACTGTTGTATGTTCTCTGCAATCACTTATTATGCATATGTTAATGTGCATAATAACATAGTAAGGACACTAAACTATGTGTCAAAATTGATTTGAAAAGTATGTGAGTTACCCAGTATTTCTCATATCAAAATATATCTACTGTTTAAGTGGGCCTGATGAGAAAGCGTAACAATAAGACACCTTAACAGTTAGTGTTCACACTGTGTATAAGTAAAACAACACCAAAAATACACTATAAAGGAAGAGGTATGTCAACTTCAAATTGTAATTTCATGGAAACAAAGAAAAAAACCCCTCCAATTTTTTTATATGTTGTAGTTGACACGTAGGGCTACATTTTTCGTGATAGTCACCAACAAATCGGGCGTGTTCCACGGGGTCAATTTCAAGGTCAAAATATATGTCAAAGTTTTATTCAACTTAAAATTAACATAAAACACACACAATTAGTATATTTAGGTTCCTTATGGTCTCCCCTTTACAAAAATACCTTTGTTTTTAAAATCGAACCTATAGTTCCCGAGATACAGCTCTTTGAAACGTGGCGGCCGCGCGCTTTTTTGCGTAAAAACCGAAAATTGAAATTGCGATATCTCAAAAACCGTTGGTCCGATAAAGTTAAAATTTGAAATTTTGGCTTTAATTGCTATGAATCACCCATATAC
The DNA here is from genome assembly GCF_964355755.1 of Antedon mediterranea. NCBI lineage: Eukaryota > Metazoa > Echinodermata > Crinoidea > Comatulida > Antedonidae > Antedon > Antedon mediterranea. The sequence goes on from NC_092675.1 coordinate 10,924,049, forward strand.
CAAATTTCATCAAAATTGGAAGAGGTAGGGTTTAAAATTCCATTTGTTTTGGGTGAACTGAGATGGAATGACCCCACAATATTCTCAGGCTAACATATGATAACTTTCACAAAAAATTTGTCCAAAAAAAATCATTTAAATGTAAATACAGACGTTTTTTTGTTCAAAAAATAACTTTGACTTCCAGTCAAAGTTTTTGATCAAAACATATCTCATAATGCAACGCGCTTGTTTGGCTACTCTGTATGCATCATAAAACTTCCACACGATCTGTGTGAAAACACCTTCTCAACCGTAACGAGTTGTAAACAATCCTAATTAGCATCATGCATAATGCATACTCGTGGTTTGAAATCTTTGTTTACCTTTTTTTTCCAGACGAAATGTAATCAAATTAATTTATCTGTTAATTACGTAAACTTCTTGTTTTTTGCTTGAGTTTTCAGCTTCAAGTGAATAACTTTAATATTACTTTGATATGGCCAATTTAAATTTAGAATATTTTGTTCTTCATTTTTTGTGTTTCAAGGGACAATACATCTTTAACACAAGCAGGTCTGAAAAGTATACTAAAAAGTGGTCCCAACTGGTCCCACAATTTAATGGAATCTACCTTGACCACATATCTATCTGTACATTCATTTTGGTAAAGATCTTACTTTTTGAGTAATCCTGCTAACAAACAAACAAACACACGCGATCGATTACATATACCTCCTTGGCAGAGGTAAATTAACATCACCTTATTGCACACTGATTATATAATCTTAGTTCATTACAAATGAGAAATCATGTCTGTTTTGACTATGTAGTGGGTGGGATTTGTCCAACATTAAATTGCATTTATTTTTTTTCCGAACATTCTCTTCATACAGCGTTTATTGTGGTAATATCACACTTTATACATCGTTCGGCTGAGCCTATTACTCACTCAAACTTCCCAAAAGTGCAGATTAAACAAAAATTAAGTATACTCTGGATAACTGACCTATAAAATAGTAGCATAATGGATTTATAAAAAAAAACACACTTTTTAACTTTCAGTTGCCTTAATAGCCAATTTTTCAATATGTGCATTCCAGCTTTAATTTATCATCAATTGTGATTAAAAGCTAACAATATTTCTATACTCTTTCTGCACATTCATCATTTATAACTATCGGATCATGGTCAGATTGCCTACTCCTAAAATCATAAATAATCTATTTAGTTTTATTTAAATTTAAATTAAAAAAAATTATTCTTACACCATATAATAATTAGGAGGCATCATTACCTTTTACAAAACCACAAATGACGGCATCATCTGCCTATTTAATTATGCTTACATTAGGCGTGGAACTTTTACAACTGCTTGCAAACAACGTAAAAGAGACTGGGGACAGCACGCATCCCTGAGGACCGCCTGTGTTTATAGTGCGTAACTTTGACTTTATGCTATCAATTTGTGTTAATTCCTCTCTCTCTCTCTAAAGCTTTGAATCCACAGTGTGAGTTTAGGGTAGACAATCATTTCAATAAGTTTGTTTACCATAATGTAAGGTTGGATTGTGTTGAAGGCACTACTAAAATCTACAAATAAAGAGCTTGCGACTCAGTCGGGCAGCAAAGTGCTCATTTAGCCGTTTTTCAACTGCGCAGGTCATCGTATTACAGTATATTGACTTCCGGTCCACTGGCAAGCATTTTAAATGGGAATACCCTTACAAATCTGCTGCAATTTCCACCATCCCGGTTAAATATATATGGAATTTAAATCTACTAGATGGTACGCTCGCTTCGCTCGCGTACCATCTAGGTCATGCCAACAGATGGTTCTCGAATACATAATAATTTCAGCGTTAAAAAACTGGCGATTTCAAATGTACGTACCGCAGGATAATAATACATGTCGTTTACAGCCTACAGGAACGAATAAATAGACACTGTGATTTATGTACTCAACTAAAATTAGCACCATGGGAATTACTTCCGAAAGAGAAACTTGTCACAAAATGAGACCAATTGTTTAAGTCAAATTTAAACAAACTTAATTTGTGTTTTGTATGTAACATTAGGGTTGAGGGATGGGGAAGAGGATGGGTGCAAAGAGGAACAATTTTTAAATATTATTCTTTATCCATTTAGTAACGAAATATTAATTGAACTTATTCAACCTTATGTTCCTAAGCGGTCTCTGAGATCTAGATCTGAGTCTCTTCTTGCCCATATATTTCATCCTTCCACTAAGTTTTATGGAAATCGTTCATTTTCTTCGGCATCCGTTTCTCTATGGAATGCGTTGCCTATTGAAATCCGTCAGGCTACTTCCACCAGTGTCTTCAAATCTCTCCTCAAACCCCACTTTTTAATTTGTAAATTTCTAAATTGTTCTGTCTTTGTAAAGCGCATTGAGGCTTTCAGCATAATGCGCTATATCAAGTACCAGTTATTATTATTACCTCCGCCAAGGAGGTTATGTTTTCACCCCTGTATGTTTGTGTGTGTGTTTGTGTGTGTGTTTGTGTGTTTGTGTGTGTGTCTGTGAACAGCCTGGAGGCCACAGTTTTTATCCGATTCTAACCAAATTTGGACACAATGATCTATGCCCAAAAAGCTCGGACGAGTTCGAATTTGAGGGGGAAAGGTCATAGGTCAAGGTCACAACTAACAAAAAACTATTTTACTGCCTAGAGACCACAGTTTTGATCCGATTCTCACCAAACTTAGCCACAATGATCAATGACACATCATATAATTGTGGTTACATTTTGAAGGGTCAGGGTCAAAGATCAAGGCCCACCAAAAAAAAAAGAAATTAAAAAAAAAAAAAAAAAAAAAAAACAACCCTCAGTGGGACTTGAACCAGCGATCTCAACTGTAAGAGGCTGGATACATAACCATTTCACCACACTGTCATCCACAACTTTGTAGTGTGCAGTTAACATATTTACACTTAGAACTAATAAAAAAAAATGTAAAAAAAAAAATATTCAGGGGGCATTTTATGTAGGGGAATTTTACAGTAGGCGGAGGTTTGTACTCTCGGAGTACCCTCTAGTTATTATTATTATTGTTTTCATGTTTTACAAATAACATACCACTAAACACAGTAAAACATTGCGATGTAATACTTTGTTGAAACTATCACCATCCTAGTCGATTGAAATAGTACAGTAGGCCCTACATGTAACGATACATCACTACGACGTGTATATGTTTATATAATGTAAAACAATTTGTGAAAACCCCCTCTATTCGGGGAAAATCATAAATTCGATTTAATCGTCAATAAATATTAAATTATCTAACTCAACTTAATTAGTAGGCCTAATGGTTTTCAATTGTTTCTTAGAGCCAATTCCTACCCTACCCACCAAAGTTGTTCTGCGTTTAGGGCATGTGATGTACCGTAGGCCTATCCTCTACTGGTTTTACAACGCTACTCATGCCAGTGAGGGAAGGGTGATGATGTGGGTGGTTTAACTGCAATAATAAAGATTTATACATAATATACGGCGAGTGAAAATGCTAGCTCTTTATCCGTTTAAAAAAAATTTATATCCAACCTCTGCAGCACAGGTTGAAAAAAAAAATGGATCGAATTTCTGTTATGAGTATACAGTACTTGCCTTTACGACGCCTGAGGGAATAGACACTTGTGGAACAGAGATTGGAATGTTCCATTCATCGCAAATCAATACATTTGTATAAATGTATATTAAATCTATCAAAATAGTATTTTTTAAAGAAAATCGGCCTGTCTTCAACATTATGATGCTGTACTCGAGCTGTTCAACCGGTTTTCAGCCATTAAAAACAATTATCGTAGGAGGAGATAGGAAAATGCGAAGCATCCTCGTATTATCGTCTGCGGGTATTTTTCAAGACGGACATCCATTAGACAGTGTATACCACGATCGAAAAACACCCCTATTTGGGGAAAATCGTTGAACCTAAATTCGTTTTAATCGTCAATAACTAATTATCGAACTCAATTTAATTAGTAAACAGGGTTACATCAGGCGGTTAAAATCAGTACCGAAAGTACGAACCAATTTTATATACCATCGAGTAAACATTCTAGAAATAACGCGCGATTTACCGAATTTTGCCCTTACGTAAATTTATATATAGATATTTGGAATTGATATTCCTAATATGGAAGATTGTTCCCGCCATGAAATGTTTGTTGAAATAGCCCAGGAAATGACGACAGAAGCTTAAAGAAGAAAAAATTGCAGCTGGAGGTGTGCGTTGAGGTAAGTTACAGGATTTGTTTGTTTGGTTTCATAGGGAATCCGGCACTTTTCTCATCAGCACAAAACCTTTATAAAAACTTGTGTTTGGTTATTAGATTATTAATCTATCTTTTCTGAAAGTTTAAGCTTGGTTTAGCTTGTGGGACGGATTCAATATCCATTCAAAGCTGGGGATATATTCTAAGCAGACTCCATCTTGGATTTGTATGTTTACAGTAGTACAGGCCGTGTGGTTGAGTAATTTCAATCCTTCAAAAATCACGATATGTAATCAGTTTTTGAAGATATGTTATTAGTATTTGGTGCTAGTTTGGTAAATATTGCAGTGTAATTGTAGATTATTAGGTTGTAAAAAATTGTACCCAGTGCTATTTGTAGGGATAGAGAGGGCTGCAGGGTTTAGTGGCATATCGCTGACTTACTCTAATCAATGTGACGAACTAGTATGCTTAACATTTTTAATTTTATATCAACTGAATTATGAATATATATTGGATATAAAGGCCCACACCTAAACCTTGTTATTTAAATTTATTTTTGCCAAAAAAAAAGACTATGGAATACATTGTCAGGGCTGCAAATTAAGGGGTATTTGGTCGCATTTGCGACCTAATTTTTCTGTTTGCGACTAAAGAAACAGAATAGGTCGCGCATAGCGCGACAAGATCGTCTTCTTGTGCGAGTTGTTTCAAATTGAAGTCAGGTGTGTTTTCCCTATTTCAAACACTGTGTAATTTAATCTCTCTACTACGGAAGGCTCAGGAGTTTCCACTAGTCACCGCCGCCGCAAAGGAGTCAGGTTCATTCAAGCGTACAAAGCCCCTAAACATTTTACACTCGTTGTGATTGGAAGTTCGTCCATTTATTGCATGCTGCCTTACCCAATCACACAAAAGGACACCAAACATACAGCACAGTGTGACGCGCGGACGACACAAACCTCGTGGAAAATCACCTCCGTTTTAAAGAAGGAATATAAAAACAATTGTACCGCCGTACACAGAAGTTAGCCAGGGCGGGCGGGCGCGGTAGATACAAAGGATTGTCGCCGCGCAGTCATCAGCATTTTTTAGGCAGTATAAATGGTTATATCATGATTACTAAATAATGTAATTAATGACGTTTTTCCCCTCCAAATTCTGGTCGGGTCTTTTGTCGTAATAATAATTTACAAAGGCATGTTAAATCTTAACATGGAATATATATTTATTTTGCATATATTTTGTTGGTGTCCTAGCCAATGTGTTGTTTTTATAATTCGCTAAACCAAGGTAGGATTGAATCACGTAGGCCGCCGAAACTCTCTCTGCGTGAGCTGAGGGCCTCGGGCCCGATTTCGTCTCGTCGGCGGATGTCCTGCCAAATTAGGACAACCGATGTGTAGGGCGGCTACAAAAATTAATGTCTAGGATTTTAATTAGCCAACAATACATGTTTGTTTCCATTGTTTATGCTCCTAACTAAAGGCGATGACATTGGTGTTTACAAATTACTAACCTTACGAACCACCCTACGATCGACGCGTAGATATTATCATAAAATCGTAGGCATGGCAACGAACAATACTTTGGAAATTACAGGATATGTTTAGCGAACAATGACCTACGATCTATTTACGCGTAGGCTACGAAAGGTTACACGTATATACAAAGCAGTAATTTCTTTCTGTACCGTAAAAATATAAGTGGCGCATCAGGACCAGTGCCTAAATGTGCATAACCCAAATTAATTGAATTCTTCAGTGCTGAATTTTTATGTGCTCAGAAATCGATTGAAACAACCTATAATTACTCAAAAATCCCCCCCCCCCCCCAAGCGAGGCCATTGGCGGCCCCCTGACCCCCAGCCTAAGGTTGTACTGTATTTCATTTTTATACACCCCCACCCCCCCCCCCCCCCACCCCCTGCGCGGATGGGGTTTGAGGGAAGGGGGTTAGTTGTCGATGAAAAGGTGCTACCAAAAAATTGGTGGTGCTACCAAAACTTATTATGAGCCATCATAAAAATTTGATAGTGCTACCAAGTAAAAAAGTTAATTTGCAGCCCTGATTGTGGCTGTTGGAAGTTTGTAATTATGTAATGACAATAATGTAGCCTAGGACTGTAGGTAGGAGGAGGTAATTATTACGTAGTAAGATTATTTTTATTGTAACATACTTTAGTGATGGTGAAAAAAATTGATGACTGAAGTTGACAATAAAATTATTTAAATATGAAAAGCTCATTCTTGGTGCTTTTTTCTTTCAGGTTTCTAACCAACTTGTGATTCATCTTGTGCTGCAAAACATCGATCCTATTATGATACTTGTAAATTGATGATATCTTTGTGTTTCATTTTGATGTACCTATGTTAAACTGTATGCAATATATATACAGAATTGAGTGTATACTGTATATATACACAAAATAGGGAGCACACTAACATTTGATTTTCTTCAGGTCATAATGGCATAATCTTTTTTATTGTGCACAATATTCTAACGTATGATGTGCACATGGTTTGTCGTGCGGATAACTAACTCGTCAAAGTGACAAGTTCAGATCTAGTTTTATTTGTTACTTACCTTTTCAATGTTATTAAGCCCATGTAGAAGTCTTCTGCTATATACTTAGACAGCCCTTCTAGTCCACCATTGTCATCAATAATTGACTTGCGTATCAAATTTGACATTCCTGTTACGCAATTCGTTCGAATAGCGCACATGGTTAAATACATACGTGCATGCCAACCACCGAAAAATACCTGTTAAATATGATTATGAGAATTATGATTTATATTTAATACATTTGAGATCTTATTAGGAATTATAACATAAAAACATTTTCCCTCAGCTCTACAGGGAAGTGTAGTCCCTCAAGAAAAAGCTTGGGGGGAATCTCAATTTGTCAATATCATTGTGGCAGAGTTTGAGAGTCCGATAAAATTTGTGCGGCCTGCAAGAGATACATATTAAGAAATAGTATTTTGTAGATTGTGAATTTGACCTTATAAAAACGGTCCATATTATCCCACACTCTTAAGTGTAATATTTCATATAAATTTAAATGAGCATGATATTGACAAACATTTTAAAAATTGGTTCATAATATTATCAGCAAGCAATACATTAGTTCAACAGTATCCATCACTAGTTTGCGTTTCCAGTTCGCCCTCGATTGCCATTTGAAAATACTATTCAAAGTGCATGTTTCTACGCCTTGTACATGGATAGATTATCCCACAGTACTAGGCATACTATATTCATTTTAAAATTAAGCGGTCAGTTGGTAAACCTACCTAGGCCCAGGAGGAACGTTTTCACATTACTTTAGTTACACACAACAGTATCTAAAATGATTAAATATTTACCTTTTCAAGTGTACATGAGAAGCCCTTGCGATCACAAGTAAATGGAAGTTGATGGACAATACCCACACCTGGGGTCATGTGCATAACCATGTCAAGTAAAGTATCTTTGGTTGCTACAAAAGACAAGCATACACATAATTAATATCATATCATCAATAAAACAGTTTACAAATATTTTATCAAAAAATGTTGAATTGTCATATGAGGTTCAATTTTGTAACAACCACTGAGCTAGCGCGAAACTATTATATAGCCTACTGTTATTAAGGAAAGGACATTTCATAGCGCGCTAGCAAACAGCACGATCGTAGTCTACTTTTTCCGCCGGTAAACATACGTGATAAGAAACATTTTTTGCGTTCATTACGAACCTCATGGAGAAGTCCCCAATGAAATAAAACTAGGCCTCCTCATCAGTAAGACAATCTAGTTGGCCGGAAATAAGACTTCATAAAATCATAGCGCGCTAGCAAAAAGCAAAACGATTGTAGCCTTCATTGAATGTATAAATGAATTGCGCCTAGCAAATCAATCGCGCCTTTGTCATTTGATGATGTGCGTACGTTACCGATAAAAGGGTAAATCCCACCGATCCATAGAGAGTCGATTAATTCAATGTGATGTTGAAAATATCATTGATATTTATTTTTTAATATAACATTAAAAAATCAATCATTGTTTTAACTGAAAACTTTATTTACAATATACAAGTTACTGCATTTTAGACAATTCAGACAACAGCCAATACTGGAGATCGAAAGAGAGACATGGCAGTAACGAAACATGTGTTTACACGTCTTACGACGGCGGCTGGTAAAAGCGCATCTCAGTTGTTATAACACTTTGTTACGCAGTCTTTTGTGTCTTGGCTTGTAATATCGTCTAGTGGTAATGTCACGTGTCTCGTATGAATTAGGCTCTTTATGCATGCCACGCCTAAGTTCTAGAAAGTACCTGCCTGTTATTAATCTATTTTTAGATTGGTTGTGGTTGATATTTTAAGCGTCACGGATAAGGTTTTAAGCGTCACGGCTGACCGTAAAGCGTTACGGTAGAGAACCCAAGCGTCACGGTACCGTGACGCTTCAAAGGCCTGGGGAGAACACTGCATATTATGTATGTACAATTCATTTCAATTGTTGTTGTAAAACGTTCACGCTTTGCTGGTCGAGGTCATAACTCGATCGCTCGATAAACTCTCCAGAAAAACACGAGCGGGAATGTCGAAAGTCCTCTGACCAGTACTGTACCACGTATATAACTCAAATAGGAAATGGATCCATTTAAGGATGAAAAGAATAGAGTAAACTCTACTCTAGTGCCTGTAAACAGAAATGTTAACATGGATTATTTAAGAAGATGATAATAATAAAAACAATAATAGGTTTTTGATGATGACCTACCATTAATACCACTATCACTAATGAGTATCAGGTTATATTTGGCTGCTTTGTAGCCAGACATCAAGTTGTTCAACTTAGGGTTTGCACCTATCCTAGTATTTCTACCTGCAAAGATAAAAACATAACAGGCATAAAATCTACATAAATCTAAAATAATTATATATTTTTATTCTTGACAGAAAGAAAATGTGTAATTAGGATTCTACCACCATCCACTGCAGTATACAGTAGTAAAAGCTTTACCGTTACATACTTTTTTGCAAGCTTTTGTTATTTTAATTTAATTTTCTTGTTAATTTTCAAACAAGGGATGTCAATCAAAAAGATGTTAAACAAGGGATGTCAAACAAGAGACCTCAAAATAACAAGCAATGAATAAATTACAAAATGCGAATGTACATTTTTGGGATATAGACACATTTCGACCTACAAATAAAAAATACACAGGACTTAATGTATAGCAAAGAATTAAATTACAAAATTATTATCATTAAATAAATTCGTAATTCTTCAATGTACACGATTTAGACTTGGCCAGAGTTGATTATATAACATAATTTTCTCTTAAGATTATATTTTCCAGGAAAAAAATTAAATTTATTAGGGAATTTGAAGCAAGCAATATCTTATACTAGTATTGTATGATGGTACAGAAAGTGAAAGGTTACCAACATGGCATTTGTTGTTTTACATAAATTGCTTTCAGTCAATTTTTTTGCCAATGGAAACTGGTTTTTAAAAATAGTTATACATAGCTGGTCCTACAATAGTAAACAAATTAAAGACGCTTAAAGTTTGAGTAAACCTAGATATAATATGTTGCACATGCAAGTGAAATCGGACATACAGTAGGTCGCATGTGTAGATTTGTAGAGACAGCCAAAAACAATAAAAGGCTGAAAAATTACTTCTTTTTTTTATTTTTACAGAAAATGATAGCTAAAACAGTATTTATTTACATTACGGTACCTTGATGTTTTTCTATTTTACAAATAAATTTAAAAAAATTAACATTTTTTCTGGTATGGTTAAAAAGAGGGTGTAAATTATGTATGATTTTCATAAAACTTAATGTTTTATGCCTAAATTGAAAGTGTTCAGAGGGTTGTTTTTAATGAAAATTATTTATAATAATAGAATAGTTAATTAACGAAGGTGCGAAGTTTCATTGAAATAAAACAATCAGAATACCCTTTTGCTAAGGCGTAAACTTAAACAGTCTGTTTATTTTTTTGTATTTCTCATTTTCTGTTACTTAACTTTAAAAGAATATTTCTCAAAACACTGTTTGTAACAGCCAAAACTTTTGGATTGAGATATCTCTGGATGGAAGTAGACTTTTTTCAGCATTTTAAATCTTGGATTATGTAGTTTCAGTATTTGTGAAAATCTCTAATTTAAAAATTCCGACTTATGTCTGATTTCTCTTGCATATGCCACATTCTGTAGGTAGGATTATGTTTCAATTCTACTAAATTAAAGCAAGACAAAAAATACTGAATGTGAACACCAATGAAGAAGAGTATTATAATGTAAATTAAGAAAGCAGATTACCCAGCACCAAAAACAAAATGATGTACTGTATTGTGTAAAAAAAACAACATTTTTTTAAAAAAAGGAAAAAGCTGTACAAGGGTTACAAATAGAGATTATACTATACTATACAGTGACTTGAACACGCAAGTGTACATGATGTTAACACCGTTTAAACTAATTTTACCTTCTTCAGTGCGATTATTAGTATCCCAAGATTCTGATATAAAAATAATAAAACATAATATTTTTATTTTCAATAATCATTCTCCAACATTCTTACAATAACATTATTCTATCAAATTGCAAATCAACTATTTCATCAGTTTCACTCTGTTTAAATTATCTATACCAATACCAATATTTTTTTTGGAATGAGATATGGCTGACCAAGTGACTGAAACTAGCCGAAACAGTGAGACAACATTGGACATTAATACGTCCAAATAGTTATCGTCTTTTTGGCAACGTAGGCCTACCGATCTGGCAGACACCACCTGACGAAATCAAGAGCAGCAGGCATATATTTGCTAAACCGGACCCCTAAATAGAATTGCAGAAATAATTTGTTTATGCCTTCTGTTTATGTTCAGCACCAATGACCAGTACTGTATTATGCTTATTTAAATGCAATTCAACCATCACAAATACTATACTATTAAAACAATGCATGAATGGCAAAAGAAATGGCCAAAAGAAGTTGCCTGCTGGGGTAGCACTAACATTTCATTTTGTTTAGCCATTTGGCGAAAGTCAAAATGTTTTCTTTAGTCAAATCAGTTTATCTATAGCCAAAATGGCTAAAGTCAAATTTTTTTATTTAGCCAAATGACTCGGTTTTAGCCAAAAATTTAAAATTGTTGAAATTTAATGGTAAAAACATTTTAGTCAATTTATCAACATGTCTATACACTGTTCCCTGAACGTTTTTGTAAGGCATTGAGATGGAGAACCATGCCTAAATCACTGTATGATTAGAAAAAAAATGTTTGTATTTGTTTTATATGATCAAAACAATTGTTCAAATTGTTTTTAATCATACAGCATTCATACAGTTATCAATTATCAAGAAACATTTTACAGCTTTCTGAAATCCCCTGAACGCTATGTTACTTTTGTTTTTTTTACGCTTGGCTGGTCATGTTTGTGTGATGGCTTCCATCGCGTACCAGGTGAAAATCGTGTCCTAGACTTCACGGTCACTCAGCGTCACCGCCGCGCAGCAGGTTAATGTTTTTAAATTGGGTATGCTCAAGAGGTGCGAAAGTGCAGTACCGCCGGCCTAGGCCTACAAAATTATGTACGACGGTATGTCGTATGCTAAAAATATTGAGGAAAATTCCCTCGTATCGTTGTTGAACCTAAGATAATATAGGCCAAAGCACAGAGTACACGTTTTTCCATCCCTCAAGGCTACGCCGAAGCATTTCTGTCAGGGCGAGAAATTTATACCATCCCGATTATTTATTTACACAACAACACAGAAGCCGGCGGCCGGCCCCGCTCAGCTGTAAAAATGCATGTGTGTGTTTAGCTAAATCTCCGTTAGACTCTACCATTTCCCGCATGTTGTTTTGTTTACTCTGACGCACGAGGGAAGTTTATTACGGGTAAAATATGAAACTACATTAAATTGGAAGAGTCTAAAATGCATAACGCATAAATTGTTGATTTCGATAAGATTAAGACGTCATTCATCGAAGATACTATAATGTTTCTTTTTAATCGGAAAAGTACACCCCTATCGAAAAATAGACAATCCCGGTAATTAGTCGGCTATATCGTAGTTGTCGTTTGTGCAGCGCACAACACATGATAGTTTGGGTAGACTTCATCATCCATGTGTCGTGTAACGTCTGTCTCTCTATGCAGTCTACCTCGTGCTATCTCCATCATATTGAAATAACAAAGAGACGCCTGGTACAACGAAACAAGTTGACGAAAAATGGAGCTTGAAGTAAACAACGTGATAACGAACAAAAAAAATCCTTGGAGATCGACAAATGGACCTTTTAGTTGGACTTTATGCTTTCGCCAAAATGATTATTTGATTATCTATTTTATCATATGACATAGCCAAAATGGCTAAAGTAGCCGTTTTATCTTTCGCCAATCTGGAAACGTTTTCGCCCATGGCGACTTGGCGATCGGCCAGTGCGAGCCCAGGTTGCCATTATGCCAGAATGGCTAGCATCTTAATCACTGCTAATCAGGTTTAGGGACGAGTAATTACTATTTCTAAAAGTTTTATGAAATTTAAAAAAAACAAAAATATCATCTAGGAAAATTATTATTATGTCACATAACCATCATACTACAAATTTTGCCATCTATGTTAATATAATAGTTGACATACACAAGCCTTGATTCTCTATTATACTGAGTGGAGGACATAAGTTACACACTAGTTCTGTAACCATTTTAATACTTTAAATTCAGTGCAAACAGCAAGGGGATTCCCTCAGTACAGTTAATTCTACAGAAAAAAGACCTTGATCAAATAGAGTTTATTATAGAAATTCAATTTGAAAGAAAATTGGAATACTTATTGTAAAAATCTGAATACAACAAAAATAACAATAGAAGTAAAGTAGAGTTTACTAACAGCACTAAAGAAAGGGCCCTGGACATAGTATTGGATGGACAACCTTAAAAGAATCTGATTGTACTGGAAAAGTAAAAAATTGTTATGCTAAACATTGCTATGTTATTCAGTTACTGTATGTGAATATTAAGAACAAATACGACACTTTGATTGATTGATAATCAATATTTATGTAAAAATTTAATAGCAACTTTTTTTTTTATTTGACTGTGTTCCTAAACAAAATATGACTGTTTGATATTTTGCCTGCATGTTACCAAAAAAAAAAATGTCATTTTAAACAAACACTGTATTTTTCTGATGAAATTGCTTACAGTTACTGTACACCAACACATTTTGGACAAGACGCTCATCTTTTTCCACATTTTCTGATTATAAAGATTTCAAACAAAAAAATGTATTTTAATTTTATTTATCACAAGAATAAATTGATGACGAATCTCAGATAAATCTGTTTTAAAATGGCTTTATTGTTTTTGCAAACTATTACTTTACTTTTATTACTTTTGTTCCGACAGAAAAATAAATACACTGGAGGACTACATGTACTGTAAAGGTAGCTTTTTGTAAACCATTTATTTCCAAAGGAAATAGTGTGGTTGAGAAATTAATGTCTCTACCACACTTAATTTCCTTTGTAAAAATAAATGGTGTTTTAAAACTAACTTTACTATAGTGTTTATTTGCATTGTCATATGATTACACAACATGGCTGACTGGTTGAACATGTGTCTCTTGTTCTAATCTATTTTAAATAATTGAAAACAAATAATGATACAGTATAGTAATTCAAAATAAAGAGTTAATATGAATTAGTTGAATTACCTATAAACAGTTGACTATCAACATCAGGATACCTCTCCATAAGGGGCTCTACAATCTTAACTGCTGGATCACCCTCATCTTGTAAACATATCAATATTTCATACTAAAAAAAGATAAAACATAATTTATACCTCTAAATGATCAAATAATCAATTAGAATATTACTATTAGAATATATTTCTTTTAACATATTTAATTTTGTAGATATTACATGCCAAGCCAAGCGCCAAAATGCCAAGTGACCTTCCAAAAATAAGTTTCATAGTCCATATACTGTGTAACCTTTTCTTTAACACATTGTATAATGATGAGTATTTTCAATTTACATTATGTATTATTATATATTGTGTATTTGTAACAGATTACTGTGCCAGTAACTTTAAGTGGAAACCAAATTCTGAATAATTGTCCACAACCCAAACTGTACAGTATAGTAAACAATTAATGAATACAAATTCATTAGATCAGTGATATGGCTCCAGAAGTGATGATACTATTATTTAAGCTATGCCACTGTTTTTTAATATTAGAGACAAATATTTAATAATAATTTTGAAAAATTTCTTTTTATTATCGGCATTTTGAAAATCATGATTTTGCTAGCTAACCACATGTTCCTTTCATGTGGAAATAGTTGAAATAAAGGTCAACTGGTGATTCAGGCTTGCAAATAACTCTTCCTTTTCCTCTCTACTATAATACCAAGAAATGTCAAATAAATATTACTACAGTCCACACCGCTTAAGTCAAATCTAATGGAACTGCAGGTATAAATAGTTTGAGTTGTGCAAAAATTGACTTTAAATAGATTTTTTTTTAAATGCTGTAGCCTGGCCTACTCGGTAACCTTGCTACGGCTATGCCTATTAATGCAATACATCAAGATCACGATTACCATGATGCACATTAAATTGACTAGGCTTACTACTACGGTTCATATTAGTAATCGGTATCCATTGTTATTGCCGACTGCCTAGCACAAAATTGGAACCCACAAAAAACACCACTCATTGAGCTGATTGAGAGAACTGATATGACTCCACATTGTCACCTCTGTCTTTGTTTATTGAATTGCGTATGTTTAGTCAGCCTTTTTGCCGCCTTAGGCTGGAGAGCTACTGTACATAATTAATATTCATAAGACTTTTTAATTAGGTTGTGGAATTCCTAAACGCATTCAAAGATAGGTTGTTTTCTCTAAACATGTTTCTGCCGTTGGGAATAAATTGTAGATCGCACCTAAACAATGTGTGTATTTTCAACCTATAAAGAAGTCGACTTACAAATTTGACATACAAATAAAAATTACACAATAAATGTATAGGAATGAAATAAATTCAAAAAAATTTGACCTTCACTATTTTTTTATGCAAGCTCGACTTTAAACACTTCATTCAAACTGGCACTATTTGATTCTACATTTTGTAGGCATCTGGAAGGACACGTTACCACATTGTCAAAGTTATTTCCTACCCGGACATATGTAGAAATTTAATGCAGTCTTCGATTGAAATGAATCATAGTTGATAAAACCCATACCTTATTATACTGTACTTTAAATGAATTTCACAATGTTTAAAATAAGAGCTGGAGAAGATCCCTTCAATAGTGACTTAACTATTAAATGGAACAAGTATCACGCATGAAAAAATTGAAAAAATGTAATGCATATCAGCAGACACAAGACAATAATAAACAACTGAAAAGAACAAAATTATGTGTTATAGTATAAACACAGCGTTATAAAAAATGTGGCCTACAGGCGACAGTATGTGTTTGTGTGTTGATAACAGACTGGGCTGGCCTAGGCCTTAACAGTATTATATTAATGCATAGTGAAAACAATAAGGGCCTGTTTCTGCTGAATAATCCTAAAAAATACGGTATAAAAATAAGTTATAAAATACATTATTTAGTACCCCGTTTTTTTCTGCTAGAAGTACTATCTTGGGTGGTCGTGTTAAAATCATTTTTTTTACCGAACATGCCTTTCAATCCACAAAATGGGGACAAGTTATTCCTTCCCCGAATTTGTTATATTTGGCGATGGTGTAGCATCTTCTTTCACAGTCTTTGTTCACACACCCCATACTTTTTTTAATTTTTGCTAAACTATCTTTCTAAATCTAGCAGTCCTGTTTGTTGCATTTAAATTTTCCCAAAATATTTGTTTCCCTAAAAGATTATTTGCAAATGTTGTTCCTTACTTTCGTTGACTATAGATTATCCATTCATGTGTAAAAAGCTTACAAAAATCAAAATATAGTATTTTTTTATTGGCAGCAGAAACCTAAAATATGGTATAAATTTATAAATATATTTATGCAGAAATTTGGTGGGAAAAATACGATATATTTTTTTATGAGTGCCATTTCCGCTGCGAAAAATATACTGTATATACAGTATTACAAAAATACCGTATTAAATACGGTATTTACTTGGCCGCAGAAAAAGTATGTTAAGTATGTGTTTCTAAAAGTGTGTTCGTTTTAAAAGATTTTCACAAAAATGTCTTTGGTATATTTGTAATTAGCCTATTGTTACCGTCACAAATTTAATTTTTTTCTGCTCATTTTTTGTTCGTCGCAGATCTAAAAAATGCCGATAGCAGTTATTTTGTAACTTGGCCAGCAGATGCACGTATATGTAGTTGTGCAACAAGTCTCGTAGAGTAACTACGCGTGATTTTCTGAAATTCTTAGATTGACTATAAATTAGAAACAATTTATGTTACGGGTCATCTTCCTAAAATTTTGAACACTGGTATTTTTGTGTGTATGCGTACACGTTTCAGGACATTCCCATTTTTCAAAAAAATTTCGCATTGCGCGCACGCTTTTGCATACTTAGCTTGTACGCAGCTTAGAAAGACCATTTTTGCTCTTGATTGTTGTTCTGTATACATTTTATGATATACTTTATTATTATTTTTTGATGAATTATGAATGTAAAACAATACCACACATGCACGTCAAACTTTAAAAATTGTTGTATTATATTAAGGAAGGAACAGAGAGTTCGCCTCAAGCCATAAAACCCCTCTGGCTACGTGCCTGAAATCCATTTTCCACAGCTTTTTTCTCTGGCCACCAGAACCTGAGCTCAGTCTGAAAGTAGCCTTATACTGTTAAAGGAATTGCTGTGTGATTTTTTTTCCATTCAGCACTCAATTTTGAGACATTCATCAACTTTCGATTCTTTAAAAATTAATTGAAAAAGTTATTATGGACAAAAAAAAGCATTACCTACCTTTGGATAATTTAAATTGAAAAATGTTTCTAAGTTTTCTTTGAGATTTGGATCAACTCCTACGAGCGGTTTGAGAATTGTAACCCCTGGCAACTCTTCCCAAACTATATTCGTCGCACTTGGTAATCGGTGGAGATGTAGTTTCCTAGAATTACAACAAAAATAATTCAACAAGAACTGATCTTAAATATTTTTTGATTCATAGGTATGATTATTATTAACTTTGTCAACGTCAAACTTTTTTTCACAACAAATAGCATCAATTTGCAAAAGCTTGTGGAGTTGTTTCAGTGTTTCCAATCTGTTATAAAGTCATAAAATCTTCAAACAAATATGAAAACTACAATTGCACATATCTTTCAATAATACAAAAACAAATTACAAAGGCAAAAAGTTAATTAGGTGATCATTTAGAATAAAATGATCACCTATTGTTATTGTATGAAATCTTTATTTTCAGCCTGTAGAGTTGTTTCAGTGTTTCCAATCTGTTATCAACTGTCCCAAAAGGCCTTACAAAACCTGTTCTGGTTCTAATGTCCCACGGACCTTCAACTTACAGCTGGTGATAAAAAAAGGCAAATACCTTTGAGGTTATGTTTAAGAGGTTTGTATTTTTTACTATTTATTACAAAATTGTATTCCATAAAAAATATGGTTTCGTTTTCGTGCGACACTAATTCTGTATTTACACTCAACTCCATGATCCAATCATGTCGCTAGGACTCTGAATTTGAACCCACATACGTTCATTTCGGCTTCGATGCTCAGGCCTTGCTTCTTGAAATAGAAATTCATATTGCAAAGGTATTTTTTAGATCAGACAATTCTTCATTTACACAAACCATTCGGCAAAAATCTTGTCTGAATCTCAATAGATGTTTCATAGACTTTCTTCTCCCAGATGTATTTTGGAGCGTGCACATGACCAAACCAAAATATTTTCAATGCCAACTCCTCACCAGCACAATCAAAAAACAATACAAAGGAACAAAAAATTTGTTTTGGTAACCACCATACGGCGACATCACAATTGATCCACACAACAATGTGGTAGTTTAAATTTCGGCATCCACAACCATAACTAGTGCAGCCTGCTCTTCACACAAAAAAAAAGATTTTTGGGCAAAAATAAACATCTGCATTTGGAAAACAGAGCACTCCACTGCATTTGTGACTTGGCACAAGGCCTTTGTCAAAAGGTAAATTGAAAGACAGGATGGCATGCCAAGGGTATTGTTGTTTTGGGATTATCTTGTTTTGAATGAACAAGTAAAATGCTGGCCAGGAAGATGCATGGAGAATTGAGAAGCTGATGGGGTAGACAAGGAAATGAAGAGTCTGTGAACGGAGCAGGATGTTAAATCCTGCAAATTAAAAGATTAATACAATTTGTGCTATGTGGATGCCAGACCTTGTGAGTTGCAGTAATTGAAGGCACATCATCATGTGAAATTTGTGGTGTAGTGAAGTATGTTGTTAAATAGAAATGTACCAAAGAAATTTAATAAGCTTGTTTATGGCAGCCAATACCAAATAGTGGTTTTCCGTTTTGGCGACTTGTAGCGTCGTGTGTGAAGCGATCTTCGACCGCGATGGAGTGTATACAAAACAGGACCGCTAGGCCTCATATGGCCTAGCGTATATTAGCCTAGCTTGGTTATGATCAAAGGTAGGTGTATTCGGTGTATGGACGTCGCCAAATACAAAATAATGTATTACGACATACACTGTAGATCTTCGAATTAATGGGTGGGCTTATACCCGAGTGCCTCATTTTTCATGAAAATTAGTCAAAAGTCGGGGGTGGGCTTATACCCGAGTATGGGCTTATACCCGCGTCAGTATACGGTAATTGCATGATCTTGGAATGCAATATTGAAATGGATAATAAATAAATGCAAAATAAATCTTGTTGGGTCGTCAATAATTTTGAGAATACATTTGTTATACATTGTTCGATTCATAATGATAACATACTGTAACACTATTGTCTTTACATGGTCTGGTTATTAATTTATTTGTACAAAATAACAAAGCTTCATTATAGTTTACAATTTGGAAAATTGTTCCCCAGTAACAACGGTGTTTATAACACATTGCGAAAAGACGTGGCAAAACAAAGCCTCTTGTAGGATCGTGATAAAACAAAATACATCTTGTGGAATCGCAATCAAAATCAATACCTCATAGTCATGGTTTTTTTTTAAATTAGGCTAAACAGCTAAAGGTTAGTTGCAATATAAACTGAATATTGCAATATGAAGGTGGTTTTGAGCAATTTAAACAAAATTGTTCAAAAAACATTGTTAAATTAACAATTTCTATAAAATCATAAAATCTTCAAACAAATATGAAAAATACAATATCTTTCAATAATTAATACAAAAACAAATTAATACAAAGGCAAAAAGTTAATTAGGTCATCATTTAGAATAAAATGATCACCTATTGTTATTGTATGAAATCTTTATTATTAGGTGATCATTAAAATGATCACCTACTGTTATTGTATGAAATCTTTAATCTTATCATTTATTTCTATCTGTACAAATTTGTGAAACAATTATCTCAAAAAGTTAAATGTCAATGATCACAAATTGTTCACAATGTCTTTCAAATACTTAATCCTAATAAGCTTTTCAATGTGATCACTTATCCGTGACGTCATTTATACGCCATTTTGTGAATCACATTAGTTGGGTTCACATTCAGAAATTATCGTAAGTTTCTTTATCATGATGTTCTATATGCACCTGCAGGAAGTCGTTAACATGATCTTGTTTATCACGGAGAGCATGTTAATTATCATGATCTTACGAGGTTATCATGATTAGACACCGTTATATGCAGAGACAAAATTCAACCAATCAGCGCTTGGTTATTTACTGCGTCACCGGAAGAAAGAAGTCACCATTGTTGTTGTTTTGATTTCGTCGACTGCCAGCTTCAACAAGTTGTTTTTGCTTTGATAGTTAAATTGCTTAGGCTACCCACTATATCGTTTCGAACATCATACATCAAGTCAGTTAGACGATTAAAGAATAAAATACAGTGAGCGAGGTGAAAATACAGACGGGCCAGGTGTGTATTCAAATTTATTCACGCTCACTACTTAGGCCTACATTTTGACACAAAATATTTGAGGCAAATATGCCATGGCTCATCCGTAATAGGACCATGGACAAAGCCTATTAGTTACTATTCTTTGTATCTTAGGCCTGCTGGCTAGCAGAGGTTTTATAGAAGCCCACACAGTTACATAAACAAATCAACAATCCCTTCCCAAGTGTGCACCAAACATGTGTGTTTGGCCTTCCACGCATCAGTGTACCTCATTAGCATACTTATATCGCTATGTTAAATTCTATGTGAACGCTCTTCCTACGAATATTCATTTAAAAAATTAATTTTTAATTTAAATTTATTTTTAATTATGTTCAAGTTGTTAAAGTTAATTTTTGGTTTCAATGTCGATTAGATTGTTAGAGAAACATGCATTATCAAGAAAATATTGATATAATTATAATGGTACTTTCAAACAATTTAAATATAGGAAGAAAAAAAAATTGAAGTTTATCAAGTCATTGTTAATGATAAAGTATACTTAGTGACTTTGTGCTACATGTATAGTCTAGAATTATAAAATTTCAGTTATTTGATGTAAAGAAAAGCTTCTTACCCATAAATTATACTTATTATATGCGATAAAATCAGCAGTAAATAGACGAATATTCCAACTGATGCTAAGAAACAGAATACCATAGAGGTATCCATCATAGCCCACACGTATGCCATCATACGTTGTGTTGTGCTATAGAAGACATCATACCATACATAGCCGGACATCTTGTATCGGTCAAAACTTGTAATTCCTTACAAATTCTGGGGAAAAAATGGTTTTTTTTTAAAGCTATTTGAAATTAATATTTAATAATGTTAAAGATGTATTGTCCATTAAAAACATGAAAAATGAAGATTAATTAAAGCAGACTCTCTTTTGTAGTTTTAATCAAGTTAATCACTTCTGTAGAAAAAAAATGAAAGCAAATATTGTTTTCACTTATAAAAAGTCAAAATAAATGGTTAAATTCAACTAAAATCCCATTGGCTGGCAGCCAATTTGACTATTTCTTGCTTTAAATTACACTTTTTTTCAGGTAAATACATTTTTTCCGATATAATTTTTGTTCGATAAGTGGATAACTATTACGTGACATTAAAATGGCATATTCAAAACAAAAAAATTTAAAATTATTTTTTCAGGGGGACAATACATTAAATACTTGAAAAGTTATTTTCATAATTAGAAAGATTTACTCTTTTCTTTAATTTGAGGTGAAGCTGAGTAAAATAGAAATCAGTGAATCTTTTAACAAAAATTAAAATCATTCCTTGTTGTTTTACATAAAATGTAGTGCGAGACCTTAAATTAGGTAAAAAAAAACGTAGGTCTAGGCCTAGGCCCTAGTGTATTTAAGTTAGGGTCTAGGCTATAGCTAGGTTTATAGGCAAGTAAGTAGACTAGCATTTTATCAAAAATATAGGATAAATGTAAATTTATTGAGCATTGATTATCAAATTTTACTTTGCGACATTTGAAATTGTCTGCGCAATTTGAATTTTTTAGTATTTTGATTGTGCAAGGAAATAGGCCTACTTCACTACACAATTTAAATTCATTTCATAGGTCTAGCTAGGCCCTAGGCTAGTACAGTAGGCTATAGAGGGCCTAGGCCATCCGGCCTAGCCTACTAGGGGTAGGGGCCTACCTACCTAGGTATAGCCTTATATAGGACTATAGGCCTAGCCTAGTTAAATAGCCTAGGCCTAGTAGGCTAGGCCTGGCCCTATAGGCAAAATAAATAAAGGCAAATTACTGACAAAAAGGACTGTGAGTGGTATCATCAGTCAGTGAGTGGTGGCTGGATCTCAAATGGAGATACAAAATATGGGCCTAGCCTACCTTATTAATATTAGCCTGGGTGGGTGGGCAGGCTAATCTAAATAAAAGCAGAGAAAGCTATAATATTAATAAATAATCAGTGACTCGTGAGTTAAATTAAACAATAAATTATAAATACCTACGTAAAACTTAAAATCTAATTAATGAGTTGCTAGCTGTTCTCACCATCATATAATAATAGGTCCATAAAGCTACTATTAATTATTATTATAGCCTAGACTAGGCCCTTTTTAATTACTGTATTGTAAAGTAGCCTAGCCCTAAATGATGTCACTGTCTGTCATGTCTCGCCTGTCCGGCCGGCTGATGAGTGAGAGATAAAATTTAATGTGCAGCAGTAAGACTGCAGCTGAGGGCCTGAGATCGAGAGCCGGATGTGATTGAAGTGTGACAAAATGACGTGACCGATCATGAGATAGGGCGCCTCTCACGACGACGACAAGTAGCAAAGATAGTGTCACTATCTTTGCAAGTAGGAGGCGCGCGGGCGGCCGAGGCGCGGCAGCTAGCAGCGCCAGAGGCTTATACGACGCGCGACACCAGAGCCATATTAATATTATTATTATTATTAATTATACTAACTTTTCTGGCTGTTTTATTTTATCGTTTTGATTTCGCCTTTTTTTTGTATCTCCATTGAGATCCAGCCAGTTTGCCAAACGCTGTGGCTAAAGATACGGTACCGTATTCTAACTTCTGTTTACTAAAGATACGGTAAAATTGCATTACGTCATAACCAGCCAATGGGGTGCTGGTACGTGTGTGACGTCATCGTATAAGGACTTTGTGGATTTTTTTCATATCCCGAAAACCATGGAGGTATGGCGAAAACAGTGATCAACCGCATTTTCTTTATGCTTTTATTTATCGCTATTATCGCCGTCGTGTGTGACAAAAACTAAATGTAGCCTACGTCTGTTATTATTATTGAAAAGCCATGTTGATTTTAATTCTAGAATAGAGAAAACCGTTTTAAAAGAGGCCTAGGCCTACTTACTACGTCCTATGTATAACCTCATTATATGAGTTTGTTTGTGAAGGGAAAGCGATTCCAGGCTGTGGCCAGCTGCATATGTGTGCCTCGTCAGCCCTGGGGCTACACTGCTGTCTAAATCATAGTATTTAAGGGCTCCTTTATTGTCCGCATTTGCTTGTTGTTTATGGTCACCATTGTAAACAAAGTTTTAAAAAAATATAGGCCTAAATAGGCCATTTGGAATAAAAATAAAACCCTCATCTGCAGCCCAGCACACACATCCACGCAGCCTTGCGCCGCCGATAGGAATTCTCTACATATACAACCAACAACAGACGCGATATGAAAAAAAAATCCCAAGTCCTTATACGATGACGTCACACACGTAACAGCACCCCATTGGCTGATTATGACGTAATGCAATTTTACCGTACCTTTAGTAAACAGAAGTTAGAATACGGTACCGTATCTTTAGCCACGGCGTTTGCCAAAATCGGTCCGGGCTTTTCTTCTGTCGATTTTAATTGAATTACTAGCCTAGGCCTATGATGCTGTTTTAAGTTGTTTATGGCTAGAAAAATATCCCATGATATATATTAGTAAGTTATCTTGTCGGATAAATACTATAAATAAATGTATTTTATCTAAAAACATGACTTAGGTGTTCACTCATATTTCGGCCTGCCACACACTCACACGAACGACGGGTATGAGACGCTGATATTGCCAGCTAGATTTTATTTATGATTGAGTCCTTTTTCCTTCCTCAGCCTAATCAGGGAGTTGAACAACTCCCTGGCCTAATCAATATTGGATAATTGTTTTATAATAATTGTATTGAATTGATATATTGATTGATTAACCATAAATAATTAATATATTAAATTGTTTTTAACATCATGGGGAAACGAAGATGTTAAAAAAGAACAAAATGGATTAAAAACAGGCAGAGATACATATTGTATACAAAAAGCCTAACAATTAGTACTAATTATTGATGAGTTACTACTAATAATGATAATAAAAAAAACAGGCTTAATTTATAATATTAAAATAACAAATAAAACCCCGTAGTTTTCAATATAATGACTAATCATGGCCTTTTTTAATGATACAGTATATACATTATGACTCATTTTGCACACCATATATTTGTTAAACCGGACCATATTTGGCGGCCAAAAACGGTCCTACTGCCCGGACCGATTTTATTTAGGCCGGACCAGTGGCGGCCAAAATTTTTTTGGCAGCCATAAATGGTCCCCCGGACTGATTTTGGCAGCCAAAACTGGTCCGCCGGACCGATTTTGGCCCGGACTGATTTTGGTGTGACAGTACCATGGTTCTTCCTGATTTCTCCAAGGCCTTAGATCTTATCGACCATACCATCCTTGTTAATAAGATCATTGATATTGGTGTCAAGGGGCTTTGGTACCATGGTTGTGTGATTTTCTTTTTATGCGTATGCAGTGTGTTAAATATAATGGTACCTTATCTAATTACTCTTACTTAAAAGCTGGTATCCCACAGGAAACCAAGTTAGGCCCTTTATGTTTTCAGATCATGATCAATGATGCTGGTTCAAATTCTAAAACTAAGTATATGAAATATGTAGATGATCTTACGTTTTGTGAAAATCGTAAAGCTCTCATTGCCTGGTTTTTTACAAGATGATCTTAATTCTTTTTTCCGCTGGTGTAACGACAATTGTTTAGTAACCCCAAAAGATGTCAAGCCCTTAAGGTGTGTTTCAGTTCTACCCAACCTTCACACTTTGACATACACTTGGGAACTGATAAGCTCCAATATGTTAATAGGGCCAAGATCCTGGGAGTTTTTTTTTTCAAGACAACCTTAACTGGGACTGTCATATTGATTCCATCATCACTAAAGCTTCCAGGAAACTTTTCTTTTTACGATCACTAAAACGATTTGGTTTTAACATTGAAGAGCTTAAATTGACCTTTTGTGGTTATATTAGACCAGTTGTTGAGTATGCTGATGTTGTTTGGCATTCTGGCTTTACTTGTAGATTAAGCGATTGTATTGAAAATGTACAAAAGAGGGTTGCCGTATAATGTTAGGCAACGATTATTTTTCTTACTCTGGTGCCCTTGAATTTCTTAAATTAGAGACTTTGGCTCAAAGAAGGGTGGAGCATTGTCGCAAGTTCGCTAAGTATCTCCCCAAAATTAAACAAACAGCTGATTTAATCCCACCGACCAGACATAGCTGTCATGGTAGGAATTTAAGAAATAAAAACAAAATTACCCAGCTAGCGTCTAAAACATCCAGATTTACTAATAGCCCCATACCCTACTTCATCAAATTATTAAATTCTTAATTTTCTCCCCTGCGAGCTTGCGACTGCTCTCCCCTTCTTTGTTGTTTTTTGTTGTTTTTTATTTTATATTTTTTTATTCTGTAGGCCTATATATATTTTTGCTATGATATGTATTTTACACGCAATTTGGCTCTTAGCCACGAGTTGTAATTTTGGTCGATTTTTGAAATTTGAAATAAAAGTGAATAATAAATAAGAGGGTTGGATTGCAGTTATTTTTTTTATCTTTTAAGATACAAACAGCATAACAATGAAAAGGAATGATTTCTTTTTTTATATCATATTAATTCATCTTTTTCCATTTAACAGGTTCTCCCAATAGGTTCAGATATATTATTTTTAAATTCGTAGGCCTAAGTGTCTATTAAACATGAATAGAAAGTAGTACTTCTGCATCATTTGCCATTATTTTCGTGTTATTAGGATGTAGAAATCGGACATTATCAGTATTTATTTTTATGTATTTTTGCATATTTCTATTGTAGGGCCCTCGTGAGACAAGCTATTGCTTCTAGTGCGGGCCCCAGTTATTGCCAAATAACTAAATGTGTATGAATGAATGAATCTGAGGTCATATTTTAAATGGCCTCAAATCTTGCGAATTATTTATATGAGTTACAATACCAAATGTCATGCTGTTAACCAAATTTGAAGTATCGACTCCTTTTTTTTAAGCTAAGGAACATCACTACTATTTTTTGTCTTTTACAACCTATGGTTTGTCTTTTACAAACTATAGTTTTGTCTTTTAAAAACTATGGTTTTGTCTTTTACAAACTATAGTTTTGTCTTTTAAAAACTATAGTTTTGTCTTTTAAAAACTATGGTTTTGTCTTTTACAAACTATGGTTTTGTCTTTTACAAACTATAGTTTTGTCTTTTAAAAACTATAGTTTTGTTTTTAAAAACTATGGTTTTGTCTTTTACAAACAATGTTTTTGTCTTTTACAAACAATGTTTTTGTCTTTTAGAAACTATAGTTTTGTCTTTTACAAACAATGTTTTTGTCTTTTACAAACTATGGTTTTGTCTTTTACAAACAATGTTTTTGTCTTTTACAAACAATGTTTTTGTCTTTTACAAACTATGGTTTGTCTTTTACAAACAATGTTTTTGTCTTTTACAAACTATGGTTTTGTCTTTTACAAACTATGTTTTTGTCTTTTACAAACTATGGTTTGTCTTTTACAAACTATGGTTTTGTCTTTTACAAACAATGTTTTTGTCTTTTACAAACTATGGTTTTGTCTTTTACAAACTATGGTTTGTCTTTTACAAACAATGGTTTTGTCTTTTACAAACTATGGTTTTGTCTTTTACAAACTATGGTTTTGTCTTTTACAAACTATGGTTTGTCTTTTACAACCTATGGTTTTGTCTTTTACAAACTATGGTTTTGTCTTTTACAAACTATGGTTTTGTCTTTTACAAACAATGTTTTTGTCTTTTAAAAACTATAGTTTTGTCTTTTAAAAACTATGGTTTTGTCTTTTACAAACAATGTTTTTGTCTTTTACAAACTAGCCTATGGTTTTGTCTTTTACAAACTATAGTTTTGTCTTTTACAAACTATGGTTTTGTCTTTTACAAACTATGGTTTTGTCTTTTACAAACTATGGTTTTGTCTTTTACAACCTATGGTTTTGTCTTTTACAAACTATGGTTTTGTCTTTTACAACCTATAGTTTTGTCTTTTACAAACTATGGTTTTTGTCTTTTACAAACTAGCCTATGGTTTTGTCTTTTACAAACTATAGTTTTGTCTTTTACAAACTATGGTTTTGTCTTTTACAAACTATGGTTTTGTCTTTTACAAACTATGGTTTTGTCTTTTACAAACTATGGTTTTGTCTTTTACAACCTATAGTTTTGTCTTTTACAAACTATGGTTTTGTCTTTTACAACCTATGGTTTTGTCTTTTACAAACTATGGTTTTGTCTTTTACAAACTATGGTTTTGTCTTTTACAACCTATGGTTTTGTCTTTTACAAACAATGGTTTGTCTTTTACAAACAATGGTTTGTCTTTTACAAACAATGGTTTGTCTTTTACAAACAATGGTTTGTCTTTTAAAAACTATGGTTTGTCTTTTACAAACAATGGTTTGTCTTTTAAAAACTATGGTTTGTCTTTTACAAACAATGTTTTTGTCTTTTACAAACTATGGTTTGTCTTTTACAAACAATGGTTTTGTCTTTTACAAACTATAGTTTTGTCTTTTACAAACTATGGTTTTGTCTTTTACAAACTATGTTTTTGTCTTGAAAAAAATATGGTTTTGTCTTTTACAAACTATGGTTTGTCTTTTACAAACAATGTTTTTGTCTTTTACAAACTATGGTTTGTCTTTTACAAACAATGTTTTTGTCTTTTACAAACTATGGTTTGTCTTTTACAAACAATGTTTTTGTCTTTTACAAACTATGGTTTGTCTTTTACAAACAATGGTTTTGTCTTTTACAAACTATGGTTTGTCTTTTACAAACAATGGTTTGTCTTTTACAAACTATGTTTTTGTCTTGAAAAAAATATGGTTTTGTCTTTTACAAACTATGGTTTGTCTTTTACAAACAATGTTTGTCTTTTACAAACTATGGTTTGTCTTTTACAAACTATGGTTTGTCTTTTACAAACTATGGTTTGTCTTTTACAAACTATAGTTTTGTCTTTTACAAACTATGGTTTGTCTTTTACAAACTATGGTTTTGTCTTTTACAAACAATGGTTTGTCTTTTACAAACAATGGTTTGTCTTTTACAAACTATGGTTTGTCTTTTACAAACAATGGTTTGTCTTTTACAAACAATGGTTTGTCTTTTACAAACTATGGTTTTGTCTTTTACAAACAATGGTTTGTCTTTTACAAACTATGTTTTTGTCTTGAAAAAAATATGGTTTTGTCTTTTAAAAACTATGGTTTGTCTTTTAAAAACTATGGTTTTGTCTTTTACAAACTATGTTTTTGTCTTTAAAAAAATATGGTTTTGTTTTTTACAAACTATGGTTGACCTGGACGCGATTTTTGTTCGTTGTGACTTTCGTCACGCAATATATTTTAAGACAAACCATGGTTTATTTTGTCAACAATAGACAAGCAATTGTTTTACAAACAAAAACAATTTAAACAAACCATTTGTCTTTATCTCTTTTTACCAATTACAACCACTATATTGTCTTTTTACAAACCATGGTAGTTTGTCGGATGGCGCCTCGCATTACAAACATAGTATCATGAGATGTTTTGCAGTTATAAAGATTTATTGTTATATACTTTGAAACTTCAGAACCACCAAGCCTAAATCTGATTGAGACAAAAAATTATTATAATTTAACATTGAATTTTGTTTTTTATTTAAAAAAACTAAAACAGTTTCAAACCAATGACTGTAACTGTTCCTTGCTAGAAAATGGATTAAAGCTTTTTCTGGCCAACAAAAAAAAAGAGAAAGTGAGAAAATATTATATTGGTACATTTTTATATAATAAGGTATTGAACGCATGACAACTGAAATGATTTGCATACCTTCTCTAGATTTAGTATAATGTAGAAATCGGCCTAGTTTGAATTAAAATAAACAATAGTATACAATATAGAAATAAACAATAACTATTCAAAATAAATATGATACAAAATGATTGGAAAGTCGATTTCTACATAATCACATTCACTATATCAATATTACGGACAAGTCACTGACGATTAGTAGAAGGTTGATTAAATCTTTTGCGTCAAAAAAGGAAATTTTATAAACAAATTCAGTGCTCTGCAACTACACGAGTAAAACGCATTGGCATCAACAAGCAACAGAAAACCAATTTGGCTACTGGCAAGCTTTGGGGAAGAATAGCAAATAATAAAACAATAACAAAAAACACTTATATCATATGTTAGGCAGCTTATGTCTGCTTTAAATTCTTTCCTAAAAAAAACCCCAAAATGTACTGAAAAATGATAATTATTATTATTATAAAAGCTCTGCAATTTCTTTTTGACTGTTTAACTTTTATTGTTTTGATTTTACAATGTTTTGTTTACTTGATTTGTACCCATAGAGATCCAGCCACGGATACCCACAGCATTGTCATTTTTAAAGTAATTATCCTTTGGATTGAAATAATAAAACTTATTCCTTGATTGAGTAGATGTCTGCATTTTGTACATATACCGTAATAACAAGTGTCAAATGAGTTGTTTGGATGAGTTAACAAATAAATGCATATCCAGAATAATGATTTTCAAATCCGCTGATAAGCAATAACAATTTTTTAAAAAGATTAAATAAATGTGTCTAAAACTAAGAGATGTTAAGACTTTATGATTTACACATGCAATGTCTGTGTGTGGTGTAAACTTTTAGACACACCAGCTGTTTCAAAAACCCAAGTCATGAGGTGGATTTTTTAATTTGCACCTTAAACCTGATTAGAAAGGTAAGGAGAAATTTGACCTTGATATTGTAAAAAATGCTTAAAATATGAACTTGCTGGGTAATTTTTTTTTATTTTACATGTGTACATTTTCGTAGTCAGACCAGTTCTGGTTAGTCCCAAGAGTAATTTAGGTTAAAGGTGTAATTGAGTTTAAAGTCTAAACACAGCCTAATATTTAATATTTTTTAATATTTAATATTTAATTTAATGTTTATAATAGAACTATTGAATTACAATACAGTAAATTTGAATGCAAAAATGTTCTGCAATACTGAAGCAATATTATTTTTATTTTTCTTTCATAAGCACATTGTTTTTACCTACAATTATGTTTTGTACCTGTATTGTTATCTTTCAGTTTCTAAATTTTATAATCATTAGCTATCACAATTGTTTTAATTAAAATCACATTTAACATAACAAAAAAATCATCATTAAAAAGAACATTACAATACTCCATCTTTTTAATTGTTAATATAGTAAACTACTGTGTGAGCTATACAGTTTTAATTAGCATAACTTAATTTATTACGTTTATTATGTCCATTTTATATTTATACTGCTGCATAAATTAATGAACAAAGTATAGTTGACAAGTTCATGTTGATTAGAATCAGCACATGTTTTCAGTTGTAGAGATCATCAGCATCATCCTCAGCTTCTGGGAACGCATCTTGGTTATTTGAACCCGCTCCACCTCCTGCTCCTTGCGATGCGTTGCTTTGTTCTGGAAACCTAAATTCAACAACAAAATTTGCATTAACTCGATTGCAAAAAATTGCAAACATAACCTTTACCATTTATGAAACTTTGCGTGAATTTTTCAGGTGGAGTCGACTGTGATTAAGAGTAAAAGTACAATAACCATCTACGGTAGCATCTGAAAAAAGCTAACAATTGTTGAAGTTTTATCAAATTACTTTTCAACCAAACAAAAAACAAGTCACAAACCTGAAACTGCTACCAAATCCTCTGCTCTGTTGCAGGGTTTGTGCAAACATTTCATATTTTCTGATATCATTATCTGTCACGGATCGCCTCGCAAACTTCATTGCTTCTTCAAAATGTGCTCTGTTAATCTCTGGTACTGGATCATCCTCATCTTCTTCCATCTCCTGTCACATTTGAAGAAAATTAATTTTATTATCAATATCATGTTATTATTTCTGCAAACTTTTTCAATTTCAGTTTAATTATCACACAATATAAGAACTACATGATTGGCCATATTTTTCAGGGGCAGATCCATCAAAGAGAGATTATGTGACTTCACTGAGTATATGCAAGAGAAAACTGTTGCTGTGGGTATTTTCCCATCAAGATTAAGAACCTAAAATCATTCAACCATACTCAGGCAATCATAGGAAAGCTCAGCTTTGATTGGCTTACAATAAAATCTATATATTAATGTTACTAAATTGTTCGCGTATTTTATTTTTATGTATCTCCTCCCACAATTGGCACACTGATGTTTATTGATGGGCTGCACACAATAGGCTATGTAACTTTCCTAAATCATGGTTCGGCTCAGTGTGTAAAACGCCGTGGCCATTGATATCAATGCTTAGTACGTTCGAGTTCGAATCCGTGACATGTGTAATTATTGAGTATCACCACTTAAAGCTAAAAATCAAAACTAGACCATAATGTAATTACAAAACTAGCAAAAAAGATACGAAACCTCACACACAAACAAATTGCATAATATAAAAAACCATGAAATAAAAAAAAATGTAAATGAAAAAAAATACACACAAATAAAACAAATCCAAATGGGTGTATATCAAATATCAACGAAAAATACATCCAACATGTAAAATACTTCACATCTTAATTCATATTTTATCATTAAAATGTTTTTATCTGCCGACTGATTGATAGATTTCAACATGCATGTCCCTCTAATGCATGTTGTCACTTTCTGAGCAGGGGTGGCGCCAGGATCTTCCTGACGCGGGGGCTACATTCCCCGACGAGGGGGCTATGCGAGCGAAGCGAGCATCACTAGGCTGGGGGTCAGGGGGCCGCCAAGGGCCCCTGGTGGGGGACCAGGGGGCAAAGCCCCCGGAAGCAACGCGTTCTAGCGTCATTTGAGGTCATTTTAATCAGATTTAGGGTAGCATTTTTTCCATTTTTTATAATGCATAAATAAAATACTGCGTGCAAAAAAACGATGCGCGATGACTGTTTTAATCCATATTTTTCAATTTAAAAAATAAAAGTTCAAAGAAAATTTAGAAAAATAGAGTTGGAGGTCCCGGAAATTGGACTTAATATACTTCAAAACATGAAACAAAATATATAAGTCCCTATCATGGTTGTGACTGAGCTAAGAAATGTTTGAAAAATAGAGATGTTAGGTCCCGGAAAATGCACTTCTTGTACTTCGAAATATGACCAGCTTTATTGTTGGGGCTGAGCTAAGAAACTGTTTAAAACTAGAGCTGCAGGTCTTCAAAAAATTGCATTTTATACTTTGGAAACAACAGGCCTAGAGGCTTAAAAAACGCAAGCGTAGACCTTTTTCAGTCGGGGAAATAAGTTTATTCCTCCCAAGTGTATGCGTGCGTA
This sequence comes from Antedon mediterranea, assembly GCF_964355755.1. Lineage (NCBI taxonomy): Eukaryota > Metazoa > Echinodermata > Crinoidea > Comatulida > Antedonidae > Antedon > Antedon mediterranea. Next base: position 10,956,543 of record NC_092675.1, read on the forward strand.
CTATCTGGACTTCCGAGTGGTGAGAAATTCATGACATACAGGACATTGAAAATGTAATAACTTAGCTATAATAAGATGTTGGCTAAGCGAAAATGGCATGTTTTTTTGTTTAGTAATGGATGAAAAATTTATTTTAGGTGCCCCACGGTACAGAAGGTTACTTGTATATTAAAAAATTGGTGAACATACGAACAATTAACATAATTCGTTTTTGCTGTAGTGTAGCGTACGTCGACGCAGTACACAACGTAACCGTCAGTAAACTTCGCCTGGAAAATAACTACAGTACACATTTTGGTCCCTGGATGGAACATGATATCACGCGTCTCGACCCAACGTTGAACGATTCGTACAAAGGAATACCGCCAGACAAGTGCGAACCTAGCTATTGTTTAGTAGTAAGTTGAGTCGCTGGCAATAATGAATGCATATAAAGTGCATAATATCACTCTGACGTACTCTCACGGTCAATGAAACGTCGCGGTTTTCTAGGCGCTGAAGCTAGCTACGAAGTGAACGCGAACGCTTTTTACTGTATATTATATTCCCCGACAAAAAGTACCCGTGTTTCCTGCGGTAACCGTCGGTAAACTTCGCCTGGAAAATAACTACATTACACATTTTGGTCCCTGTATGGAACTTGATATCACGCGTCTCGACCCAACGTTGAACGATTCGTACAAAGGGATACCGCCAGACAAGTGCGTACCTAGCTAATGTTTAGTAGTAAGTTAGATCGCTGGCAATAAATGAATGCATAAAAGTGCATAATAGCCCTCTGACGTACTCTCACGGTCAATGGAACGTCGTGGTTTTCTAGGCGCTGAAGCATGAAGTGAACGCGAACGTTTTTTACTGTATATTATATTCCCCGACAAAAAGTACCCGTGTTCCCCGACGGGGGGGCTAGGCTCCCCGACGAGGGGGCTAGAGCCCCCCGTAGCCCCCCCGCTGGCGCCACCACTGTTTCTGAGCCACATCATAGATTAATATTCACACAGCACAAAGTCCAATATCCAGTATTGCTTTCATTTTGTAGCTCACAGATATTTCAAAGTAAAGTAATACTCCGTGTATAGCAAAGCCAATGGTCGACATAGTTCCGAATTGTATTCTTGACAACTGTTTTTTTTTGTAATAATTTGTCAGGGCCGGGAAGTGTGTGCGCATATACTTAATCATGCCATGCGAATTATTATTAAGGCAGACAAACCGTGCTCCGTGGTAGACCACAATTTAATTACAAAAGTAGCAAGTAGGTAACAAATCTCCCATACAAAAAAAAATTGCAAAATATCAAAACCAGTAAAATAAAATGTAAATGAATAAACTTAACAATTCGTGTTTCCGCAGCAATGTGTTTTTCATTCGATTATTGTCAACTTTTTTATTTTATCTCTAATATTATTCTATCTAAAATAATTAATACACCACGAAAAACACCCAAAATAATATAATTTGACATTTTATACTTTCGAAAGTATGTTTGCGCGCACTTCTAATTCATACAGCACAATTTTTCTTTTAATAGCGTCATTTATTTTTGTAAAGTCTGAACAGTCAAAAGTTCCATATCCACTATTGCTTTAATTTTTTAGCCTACATATTTTAAAGTGAAGGGATAGTGTATAACAAATCAATGGCCGTAAATACAGTAGTAATTCAACCAGTGAGATATTCAAATTACCTATTTATTAACTATTCTTTCATGTACAAAATTTACACCTGCACTCATAAACGTCTTTTTTTGTATACTATACTACCTACCATATCAAGATCAGGATTCTGCATTCTTTCCCTCTGACGTCTAATTTCAGCATCAATACTCTGGCGAATTGCCAACTTGCACGCACGTTGACAGATTTCAGTCAAATCAGCTCCACTGAACCCATGGGTCATTTTAGCAACATAATCGAGATCAACATCCTATAAGAAATATTCTTTGTTTCTATATTGTATTATTTTGAATCGGTTTTCTGGCATGCCGCAGGATATAGTTAAATTTTACAACAGCCCCTATATACTTTCAGGTGTGTCTATTCAAACACTATAAGGTATGACTAAGAGGAAAGTTCAAATAAAGATTCAAGCAATACAACTAGATAATATTAATCCAAACCAAAGGATAAACTTTGAATTGACAATAGCCCAATTTTAAGATTAGTTTCCAGGACAAACTAAATTTGTGCCATAAAATTCAATCAATATTAGATTAAATTACACCAACAAAATGAATGCAGAGATTTTAGCATTTACCTTTGACACTGGGGATTTACGTAGGTTAGCCTTCAAGATAGACAGACGGGATTGCTCATCAGGCAGAGGAATATAGATAAGTTGATCTAGACGACCAGGCCTAAGAATAGCTGAATCAATGATGTCCGGTCTGTTGGTAGCACCAATAATAAACACATTCTTTTTGCTTCCCATTCCGTCCATTTCAGTGAGCACTTGATTGATGACTCGATCTGCTGCACCACCAGCATCACCAACACTGCCACCACGAGATTTAGCAATCGAGTCCAACTCATCAAAGAACAGGACACATGGAGCTGCTTGCCTTGCCTACATAACATCAAATGAAATGTAAATAAAATAAATTTACCAGTATTTAAATATAAGATAATTATATTTAACCACTGTGGAGTAACTTGTGTCTATAGTTGCTGAGACATATACTACTTTAAACTATATAGTAAGTCATTTTATTATAGGCCTATTATTATGCTGATATAAAGAAAACTTTACCTTGTCAAAGACATCTCTAACGTTAGCCTCCGATTCTCCAAACCACATGGTTAAAAGCTCAGGTCCCTTAATAGAAATAAAATTAGCCTGACACTCGTTAGCAATGGCCTTTGCCAGCAGAGTTTTACCACAACCTGGAGGACCATAGAAAAGAACACCTTTGCTTGGTGTCATTCCAAATTTAAGGAACTTGTCTGGATGTTCAACAGGATATTGCACCAATTCTTGCAGTTCTTGCTTCACACCCTCTAGGCCACCAATGTCTTGCCAAGTAACAGTTGGTACTTCTACAACAGTTTCACGTAGTGCACTTGGGCTACTCTTGCTTAGAGCAAACTAAAAATCAAGAGGAAATTTAAAATGTTAAAAAATATATTTTACTACTGGACATTTTACTGATACACATAGAAAAACACATGTTAACTATGTAGTGTATTTCTGAGATGGGTATAAAATAATTTACCCTAAAATCATCCATAGTTACAGCTAGTGAGTCCATAACTTCAGCATCGATTTGTTCATCTTCAAGATCAATGAGATCCATCTTGTTACGTATCTGCTGTAATGCTGCCTCTGAACACAATGCAGCCAGATCAGCCCCAACATGTCCATGAGTTTCATTTGACACCTTCAATAAAAACATTACAATATTTAAATTATGTATTGAAGGGTATACTCAGACTCACGGTTTTGTATCGCAAGCAAGGTAATCTTATAATTAGTGTCGTAACAGTGACTCAATTTTCTTTTACATTTATTTAATGCAAGCCAAGATACGAGCACTGTAATTTCCAATATATTGGACACGTGGACAATTCAAACAATGTACTGTGTATTAATTAAAATCGGCGCCGCCTAAAAATCCTACCTAGGCTAGTAGGGGACGACACATTTTGGTGGTTAGCATCATCGGAGTGGAGTCTAGTTTCGACGGCCTAGGCTTACGCTAAATTATTTAATCCTACCTTGGCTTAGCGAATTATAAATACGCTGACGTAAACATAAAAAAATATATGCAAAATCCATGTTAAGATTTAACATAGGCTTATTCAATTATTACGACCAGAATTAATTTTGAGTGAAAAGTGCTACGTGTGGTTGGTGGGAAAAGTTAATTTAAGAGACAGAGAATCCATTTCATGCCATGTGACACAAAAATTGGGTAAACGATCTTCGTTGCGTTTCCAGGCCTGCCATAATATGACCCCAAAAAAAATCTATGTGTGTTCGCGATCGACGTTCCAATACTATATTTAGAAATGCCAACGATCTTTTGTTGTCGGCATCGTTTCTGGATCGACTGGACGTTTTATTTTTAGAAGTTGGCCTAAGCCTATACTGCTACTACTAGTTCATTGAGGTTCACCATGTGGTGACATCATGCCTCTACCGTGGGAAATTTCTATTTATATATTCGCCGAGTTGAGTAGATAAAAAACACCATGAAGAAAACGGTTACGATTAATATTATAATATTTATTAATAAATGCTTCCGAGTAATTACAACTTGGTTCTCCGTCAGTAAAAATTGAATCCTTAATTTTGCACACCTTGTTATCTTACAAAAAACATTATAGGGTTGTCTACGAAATGCATTTTTCCGACCTTATTATGAAATGCGTGGGTTTGGCGGAGTAGCTGGACCAACTCCTGACATGCTAGTGACATTCCTGTAGTGTATAAAGACAGTTTTTGCACTTAATTTGTTTCCACACATTCCATATCTATTTGTCATGCGCAATATATAAAATACATGCATGTGGGAATTTTAAACAAAATTTTGAATCTATAGCATCTTCACAGGAAGACAGGTAAGCTGTAGATACGAGTTCATGTACAATTTTGCCCGATCATACAGTATGTTATGTTGTCATTGTATAGCATCTGAATGTTTTTACTGGATTTTTTTCCTCATGTTCGTAATAGAGCATCTCCTGTATCTGTTTTCTCCCAAATTTCACACAAATCACATTTTGATGAAGGAAACATGTTCAGATGATTGAATAAATGAGAGTTGCGCAAATGGAAATTAAGTAACTAAGCATCCAGTTTTTAATTTCTCTATGTACATCTACTGTGCATCAAATTTCCAATAATTATTTTGAAAGTCTGAAATTTAGATTCCATGTTATTCTGGATATTCTTTTCATTATTTTTAAGTGTTACCTGTTCCAAATCAACATCTTCATTCAGTTTCATATTCTTTGTATGAATACGAAGAATCTCAAGACGACCAGTAGCGTCCGGTATTCCAATATCAACCTCACGATCAAAACGACCTGTCAAAAATGCATTAATTATTAGCATAACATATATTTGCCAATATATCCTATGGTTTAAGAGTCCACTATCCCCTAATACCACCCTTTCCCCCATCCTTCCAATAAGACTATTTTATTATAACTACATTTATGAACTATCACACAAGACAATGTGATTTATTATCTGACATTATATCCTATAACAATGATTGATGTGACGTCATCTATCAACAACTTTTTGGCGCGAGTCTGTTAAGTACAAAATATTGAAAAATGAGCAAAGAAAAGAGACAGTTAGTACGTTATTGGTGACTGGTATACTTATTAATTTTTTTTTAAATGAGGAAAAAATGAAATATTTTGGAATTACTTTGTAAATATGATTGAAAAAAAAAAACCTCATAACCAAACACCTTACCAAAACGACGAAGAGCAGGGTCAATACTATTTGGTCTGTTTGTCGCTGCCATGACGATCACATGAGCTCTTTGCTTCAATCCATCCATCAATGTCAACAACTGTGAAACAATTCTTCTCTCAACCTCACCATGTGTCTATCACAAATTAATCAATCAATATTTTGGTTAAAGTAATTAGGTATTTCTTTCAAATTTCACATTGCTAGATAATTCCTCAATAGATTGTTTGTACATGATGCCAAATATCCCAGCGGCTTTTTCGGTTCGCCATTTTGGTGGGCAGGAAACCAGAACGAAACATAAGAGCATTGTGATGTGTATAGGACGTGCCGGAAAAGAGTTAAAGTTCTTTATTAGCAAGAAATGAAATGCAAGACGGTATGCTTAAAACAAATGAATATAAATGATACTTGACTTGACTACTTGATCTTTAAAAGAAATTAACTAACTGTAGAGTAGACAAGTTATATTATATACAATTATTAATTGTTAACACAATGTGATCAGCTAAAATAATATTAATAATAATAGAAAAGTTTTCATTTTGACGACCGTCTCTATATTACACAACAGAAAGGGCTGTAGTGAAGACAATCCTTGCGCATCATATCAAGATGTCAGCTTGCTAAGTACTATGGGAAAACATGTGACATCAGTACACACAAACCATACTAGTTTAATTTTTCTATACTATATAGTAGTTGGTGGATAATTATTTATTTCAATAGAATATAAAAGCCAGCATCTTAAATATAAAAACCAGCTGATTTACAAAAGATGTAAAGTTCTAGCTTTCATATAAATGTTGTACATGGATTTCTGACAAGTTTACCTTTTCTCTCTTTGGAGCAATCGAGTCCAATTCATCTATGAAGATAATAGCTGGAGCATTCTTTTCCGCTTCTTCAAAAGCTTTTCTAAGATTTGACTCAGAATCTCCTGCAAGTTTACTCATAATTTCGGGGCCTAAAAAAGTGAATTAATTCTAGATGGTTAACACTTTTAGGTTAGCAGATTTGCTATGATATAATCTCAAATGTATAATCACAAAATTAAATGTATTGTGAATAATTAGGCTTACCATTAATCAAGAAAAAGAAGGCTCCTGTTTCATTTGCCACAGCTCTGGCAATCAAGGTCTTACCGACACCTGGTGGTCCATACAACAAGATTCCTCTTGGGGGCTAATAAAAAAAATAAATACACAAATAACAAAACAATACACAATAATTGACTCTCGCTGTTGTGATATGATGTGCATCTGGTTTGTTAAAGATGTATTGTCCCTTGAAACACAAAAAATGAAAAATTGGCCATATCAAAGTAATATTAAAGTATTCACTTTAATTTAAGTCAATAATTCGAGCAAAAAACAACAAGTTTTACGTAATTAACATGTAAATTAATTTGATTACATTTCGTCTGGAAAATTGTCACAAGCGAAAGTAAACAAAGATTTGAAACCATGAGTATGCATTATGCATAATGCTAATTAGGATTGTTTACAACTCGTCACGGTTGAGAAGGTGTTTTCACACAGATTGCGAGGAAGTTTTATGATTATGCATACAGAGTAGCCAAACAAGCGCGTTGCATTATGAGATATGTTTTGATCGAAAACTTTGAGTGGATGTCAAAGTTATTTTTTGAACAAAAAAACGTCTGTATTTCAGTTAAATTTTTTTTTTTCCGACTAATTTTTAGTGAAAGTTAATAACTATTATGATAATTTTTAAAAAACCCCACTCTCACTCTAAATATTTTATTTTTTATTTTTTTGGAATTTGTCAAAGGGACAATACATCTTTAACATTTTCTGCAACAAAATACTTCTTTGCAGTGTTCACACTTTTATAGTTAGCATACCTTTACTCCAATAGCTTTGAAAAGTTGTGGATGACGCAATGGAAGTTCTACCATTTCTTTGATTTGTGCAAGCTGTTTACGGACTCCTCCAATATCATCATATCCAATCATATTTAAAGCCTCTTCTTCTTCCTGTCAAATTAAATAATGTAACAAGGTTACTTGGTGAAAACTGATTCAATTGTAGCTGTTTAAACTCAAGATAAAGCAATGGCAATGTTTTGGCAATCAATGAATTGAGGACCATAGTATTGATAAAACTAAAGACAGGTTTATACATTGGTAAAAATGTTTTATACAATAGACAAATGTTAATTAATAGCTTACAGCACTTTATCAAAAAGCTTCACAATAGATTCATATTAATGTGCTTTTTTAGTAGACTAGAAATAGTGATTAGAGAGCTTTTGCTATCTCCATCGAAAAACGGTACGCCGAGCTCGACCGAGAAAAGGTATGCCTTCTCTGTGCACAGTTTCCCAATTGAGATAGCAAAAGGTCTCTGCTATTTGTAAAAAACATTTATATTCACCTCTCTCTTAATAAATTCACCATCTGAATGAATGACAGTATCTGGGGCTACAATACAGTATGGACTTGGGTCTGTTTCAACTACTTTGAACTCAACAGCTCTCATACCGCCACGTATCAAGAAGATGTCTCCTTTACGTACAGGTCTGTATGCTTCCAGAAAGTATGGTTTTAAGTACACTTCAAACAGGTTCCTAAAATAAACACATCAATTTATAAATCGTGAATGATCAGTAATAACCATTCTATAACATAACTATGTTATTTGTGGTAGTCCCTGCTGACCCAAATTCATGAACACCACATATATGTTCACACACATTCCAACTGATCCAAATTTGAAGGAGTATTTTGAAATGTTGAAAGAAAGAAAAAACTGTAAGAAAAGAGAACACAGTCAGCTGATTGACTAGGTAATAATTTAACTTAAAATATCACATAGACATTTGGTGCTACTAAATAACTGGAAAATGGATGTCAAACAAGGAATCTTGAATAGCGTGCAGTGAATATTATACAAATAATGAATGTTTATGGGTTGGATAACTAGAATATTTCATTCATGAAAATCTTTCATTGAATGAAACATTCTTTTTATTCAACGAATATGTCCGAAGTATTTGGTGACGCCGCACTAGCTTAGAAACACTAGAAAAAATAACATAAAAAACGTCCCAAGTCTCACAGTACAGTATATACGATACAATGTACAAGTACTCGGCGTGCAAGAGACACAGAGGTGTTATCAACCATGCCTGGCATAGGAGAAGATAACTATGAGCTTTTCCAAACGGGATCGGAAAAGAATTCGCATCATAGTGTAGGTATCGCCTATAATCACCTCATAAAATTATTTGTACCATTGCACTCATAAACATTCATTATTTTGTATACTGTGCACAATGATTATGTGTTTTTTACCCTGTGATGCCTTCAACTGTATCATCAATGGGAAGGACATGTATTCTTTTACCATATTTGACATCTGGACAGCCTTGTACACTGCAAAACAATATATCATTATTAATTTATATCTTATTATAGTTACATTTTAAAGCCTGGTTCAACATTGGTTGCCATAGACTTTGACCTGGTTCACCACACATACTTAACTACGCGCTGTACTATGTTTTCCAGTGCTTTTGTGCACAATACAGCACTTATACCCCTTTCACACCAAAAGCAAAACTCTGGAGACACCCCGGAGTTGACGCCCCACTGTTTTGGTGTGAAAGGTAAAATCAAGCAACTCTGGAGTTTAAAACTGCGATGGTTGAACAGCTGAACATTCTCCGGAGAGCCCCGGTGTTTTGGTGTGAAAGGTACCAACATCAAAACTCTGGAATTTTAGGTCAAAAGGTCATCCTCACACGATCACTCATTGTTTTAGTTTTATTTCAAAATACTTTAAATATTTGTAAAAAAATATATACTGTAGCGGGTTTAAAAAATAATAAGTAGTATCAATAAAAACATTATATTACTTCTTAGACTTTTGAAAGTAATTATTAAATTAAAAATATTATTAATTAAAATGATTCTAATGATCGTCGCTATGTAAACAAACAAAATAGAGGGCGACATTTACAATTTTATTTTATAAACCCCGGTGTTGCTAGGTTGATGATGTGAAAGGGGTATCTCCGGAGTTTCTCGATGTTTTGAATGATCATAAACTCCGGGGTGTCTCAGGATCTTAACAAATATGTCGCAAAAACATGATAGTAAGCAAATGTTTAAATATAGTAGGTATATCAATATCACGGATAATACCTGACAATGTCACCAAGACGAACTCTGAGATTATTTCTGATGACACGATTGATTCTGATCTTCTCATCAGTAACTGTATCATCTGAGAGGACAATACAGACAGTATCTCTCCTCTTCTTGCCCTTCAGTAGAACTGTATCACCTCGAAACAATTGTAGTTCATCCATTTTAGCCTGGAAACCAAATACAATGTCAAAATAGATGCAATGAAATCATGCCTTTTAAGTTATTGGAAACTGTACAATAGATAGAAACAAAATTCCCAAAAAACAAACACCATACTGGTTGGGTACTACAGAGGAAAGGCACAACCGACAAATATTTATAACACCAGCATACAGTACCGATCATAAATACACCAAAATATTATGTTGGATGCCTTCGACGCATCATGATTTCATCGAGATTTTGTCAATGACGCATTCAAGAAAGGCCCATTTCATCCTAACATTGTTATTTTGACACATTCACGCCTGTCGTTATTGTTAAATATTCGATCGTGTTGAAATAACAATCTCTATTCATCATCTCAAGCACAATAAAGACGTCATGAAAGTCCATTGTATTGGATGAAAACTTTACTTATTTTGGAATAAAGCCTCCCTGTCATGGATTACAGATTTGCTCTAGTCTCTGGTAAAAAATCAATCACCATGTGAACTTCGAACTATGGTTGCCTATCCCCATAGAGTTCTGTGGTGTGATGTCACGATAGATGGCGCTGCATGGTTGCTAGCCAACAAAAAAATGCGTTCAATGCTACAATGTTGATACAATTTTACACATGCGGGGTGCGCACGGAGCATGAAAATCATGTGTTTTATCTCTTGAATTGTAATATTCCAGACTTTCCTAGTCATTTTTAAAAACATTCACATCATTTCCAATTAAAATGATGTCATACAAACACGTTGATTTAGACCTTTGCGCGTGCTTTAGTTGGAAAAGTTACAAAATATTGTCAAAATTATGCCTACTGTATTTTGGTTATCCACCAAGTGCGGGTAACTAATTATTTCATGTCAAATATTATGTATGATCTATAATTCAAAATTAATTTTGTTATCTACTACAGTACTTGGGAAGGCTAAATAGAAGGGTAGTGAACCATACTTCTACTGTCATTGTTACCTGTGATAAACAGACGACAGAGTTATCATCATTGGCGGCTTCTTCTACAATCAATCTGTTTGGCCGAGACTTTGTCTTCAAAATAGCTGTTGAAACATCTTGTCTGAAAAAACAACAACTTGTCTGAGTAATGTCTTATTACTACTTAGCTAACTGGACGCTTTGAACACCACATAAATGGTAGAAGTCATAAATCAAAATTGAAAAATTTTGAAACACTTAAAATGTCCTGAACCATGCTCAAATCTGATTAGATATTGATTTTAATCATTTTAACATTTGTTGTGCTTATACAGCACGGCTGTTTTATAGCGACATAAAGTAGTGAGCCCACTGTAGGTGAAACTGAAATATTTTCTAAATTAAGGGTGCTATACAAATGCGGAAACGAGTTGTTTTTATTAGGCGAAAATGATTACAATGAATCAGAAGCACAGTAGTTAGGTACAGGTACTACTGAACTTTTTTTATGTACAGTAGGGCTAGGCTAGATCGGTTTTTGTTTAGGCCTATATTAAATAACCAAAAAGAAATTTGACCAACTCCTGGAACTCCAACAGGATAGCAAGCCTACACTTTTCTTAATAAATAATTAATAAAATTATAAATGACCTTTTATGAAAATAGCTAGGCCAAGGCAATATAAATCTGGTGAATAAAGAAAATAATTAAAATACAATATACAATCGTGTGACATTGTCAGTGTCACTTGCATTATTTTATTCATGTATTGCACAATACATGGAAAAAAAGAAAAAAATTAAACTAACAAACTTCTCCTTCCTTTTTTGAAAAAGTCCGGACGAGAAACATGTATATTTTATTATTTGGCCGTAAAGGGGTTGTTAACTATAAAACATTTGAAGAGGGCCCCTTGGACAAACTGAAAAGGTTACCCTCTTTAAAGATGATTGGAAAAAAAATTATAAGGGTCTCATATCGGGATAAAACTGTTTTTAGCACTAAAATAATTAAATATTTTTCTTAGTAACAAGCACATGGTATGTGGAACTATATTATCTTGGTTTAGGAATAAAAACATTTTGAGGTCATAAAGTAGTGAGCCCACTGTAGGTGAAACTGAAATATTTTCTAAATTAAGGGTGCTATACAAATGCGGAAACGAGTTGTTTTTATTAGGCGAAAATGATTACAATGAATCAGAAGCACAGTAGTTAGGTACAGGTACTACTGAACTTTTTTTATGTACAGTAGGGCTAGGCTAGATCGGTTTTTGTTTAGGCCTATATTAAATAACCAAAAAGAAATTTGACCAACTCCTGGAACTCCAACAGAATAGCAAGCCTACACTTTTCTTAATAAATAATTAATAAAATTATAAATGACCTTTTATGAAAATAGCTAGGCCAAGGCATATATAGTATACAACTACAAAAATAAGGTTGAAAATGGTACAGTAGGTCACTGAGCCGTTAGAGGGTTTCGCAACTAGATGAAATTGACAACAATCTTTTAAATCCACATTATTAACATGTTGGTTGGATGAAATTCATAATGTTCAAGTTCCATTGATAAAACGCTAAGCTGGAAACACCATATTGAATATACTCGTGCGAAGGCTCTAAAAGGTTTAGGTATGCTTAAAGGGGGGTTCCGGGTTTAAAATAAATAGTAAAAAATGTAAAATATATTTGTTTGTCTCTTGAACAGTAAAAGTTTCAATTTATATAAGCGCCCAGTGAAGCAAAACGAAGGCTGTGAAATGAGGCCAGATTACAAGTGCAGCTACGGCAAAATCACACTGTGGTTACAGAATAGGAAATTCGTGAAATGGTCAATGTTCCGACGACTCGTTATCATTAACCATATCAATTACTTTTGTAAAATTATACTTATCTGATGTAATTTTAGTCGGTCTTCCCATTTATAAAGTAAATTTTCTATGAAAATCCATCAAAACAGTGAAAAATTAGAAAGGTTTGCACTTTACGTTTGCCGATTTTCGCACTGACTTAGGGAAAGCCTTCAAAATCAATGAAGCGTAACGTATACATTCCTGCTGAGCGAGACGACGATACACGTGCTCTCTCTGCCCCATGCCTGGCATCGTCACGTGATAAGCAGATACAGTATACAATACCAAACTGGTCGGGTCGAGTATACCCCGTCTATTAAATCACAACATGAACGATGTACAGTATTTGATTGAAGGTCGACTCGACCTACCGGAATGGTATAGATAATATAGCTCGAATGAGAGAGTTGGAATATTTGTATAAACATAAGTATTGCTAATTTTAACAAGTGTAGCCTATAGTAAAAGGCCTGGCAGTATCAATTCGCATAGGGTCTACTACACTAGCTAGCTCAATTTTTATCTGGGCCGGATCGGCTAGGAGGTCTACTTGCTTGATGCAGTATCCGCTTTTTTGGAGAGTAAACTAGGCCTAGGCCTATTTTAGGCCTACTTATTAATTAGACGATCGGGACACCATACGTGCGGACGGCGATCGGACCTTGTTTTGCCTCAATATTTACAGCCAATTTTGTAGAACGTTTTAGCTTTAGATTGTTTAGGAGTTTGGTTGATAGGATGGGTTTGGAATCCACTGAGTTTTGTTATTTATGGGCCAATCGTTTAGTAGTAGGCTAGCTAGGCCCATGATGGCCCCAATGTTTTAACGTAGCCATCGTGGCATGGAATCCCTTAGTCAGAAATGGCTCTCACCCATGAATAAAATGATTTAGGCTAGGCCTAGCCTAGTACGTGAAGCCGATATACGATCTGTACTATTCGAGGTATAAAAATAGTATAATTTATGACTCCGTAATCTGTACTAAATTTTGTATTTCAATTTCATTAAATGTCAAATAAATATATGCTACACTTTAGGCCCAGCTAATAGAAAATCTAAAAAAATGTATTTCACAATGATCGGGTGGTCGTCGTTTGACAGGGGAGAGAGAACACAACGTACAAGAAGCTTGACGTCGCGAGTTTGGAATCCACTGATGACGTGATTTTGTGAATATCTCATGAATATTAATGAGCTTCCCTAAGCTGCTGAAAAACAGACTTTCCATGAATTTACCCTAAAATGTATATGAAATTTAATTTTTTTAATTTCTCGTTATTACTTCTTCATTCTGACATGTCTATATTGTTATAATATTTTTTATTTAATAAATAAACGATATTTAAAAGCAATTTTAAACCCAGAATCCCCCTTTAAACGATGTAGACACATTTTTCAAAATAATATACAGTATTAGGAAATATTGCAAATTCTATTATTATTCCACATCTAACTTATTGTAGTGTAATCTGGGGTAATTGTGGCTCGAGCTTTCTAAAAAGAGTACAAACTGTACAAAATAGAACAGCCCGAATCATATTTGGCCTATCTTGGGACACACCAAGTAAAGATGCACTTCAGCAAGTAAATTGGCTTACCCTCTCAACTAAAGATGAGTATGAATGTTGCATGTTAATTTATAAAGTTATGACGGGGCGTGCACCCACATATCTATCAAATCTGGTTTTAAACAAAATAATTTCAAATATAACTTTAGACATTATGATACAAACCTCTAGGTTCCGAAACCTCACACTGAGTATAAAAAACATAGTATTTCTTATAGGGAGGTTATAACTTGGAATAAACATAATATTGATATCAATAAGATGCCACAATCTCTGAACGTATTCAAAATAGAAATTGCAAACATACTTAAACAGGAAGCCTAGTGCTGTATATTTTATAAATTCTTTCTTTTAACCCCTTCTCTGCGTATACCCGGTACTACCGGGTATAAACAGACGTCGTTGAAATACATATACACGGTAATACCGGGTATGGGCAACACAATGATTTAATCATACAGTATTTGCCTATAATATATAGCACCCTCTATATTCTTTCGATGAACTTGAATATTTTTGCAAGTCATTAAAAATATTTTCCAGCAAAGAAAACGGCCCTCTATAGTTGTATTATCGTCTTGAAAATAATGCGCCCTCTATAGTTATATTATATATAATAGTACAGTATTTCTATCTTGGAAAGTTGTTTTGAGTAGCGTAATGGCGGCCATTTTGAAAGTAACACAAATTTACCAGCCCCAATAGGGCAACATGGTGTTTATCACAACACGCAAAAAAAAAAATTCTGAAACAATAGTTAGTTTTTGTACTATAGTGAATTTTTGGAAACTGTCATTATTTTCACGATTTTGCCCCAAAACTTTGATTTGTGCATAATTTTTATAAAACAATAAAATAATTCAATTTTTTTAAATATTTTTATTTGTTATACATATCTTTATAAATATCCAGTTGGAAAAACGTATTCCATAAGAATTTCTTATAGAAAATATAGTTTTTATCATTGGTTCAATAAAAAACACGAAATCCAGAATACCTGTAATGACGTCACATGACATCAATAATGCAAATTTTTCACGCTGCTGCTCTAGCCCGCTACGTCCCATTAGGACTACTCAATCAGAAGCTAAAGCAAGCAGCAGTTATAGTTCTAAGGACAGACAGTTTTGTGAAAATGGAAACTCCACTATGATTTATTGATTCCAGCTGCTACAGTAGACCCAAAAAACGTCTGGGAAAGAGTCTATTAGGACATGTCATGCTAAAATTACAAATCCCTAAGCATTTCTGGTATATTCACTGTCAGATATTTATTGAATTATTATCGAAACAGTCCATTAAAGTTTGTGTTTGTAATAGGATACTTCACAATTGAAATATCTAGGGTGATGAAGTGACCCCCAGATTTGACCTTAGCAATAAAATTAACTAAAGTGACAGAAATTGAGTATTCACTTCTGTAACAAAAAAATAATATTTATTCACATATAAAAAAAGAAAAGAAACCCAAAAACCATTGTCTGACAGACAATTTAAGTATTTGTTGCTTTAAATTACATTTTTTTCAGGTAAAATAACTATTATGTGACAATAAAATGACACATTCAAAAACATTTGAAATAAAAAATATTTTTCAATAAGCGAGCAGCATTTTTTGTAAGAAATATTTCTTGTTTATACCTAATTGTAGACTAACCCTTTGCCCATCACACACCACAAAAATAATTACACAATTATCTCAATTAGTATTTTTTTGCAATTTATCAAAATATCATATGTTTTTCTTAAATATATATTACACAGAGGTGGGAATAATGCTCCGCAGTGAAAGGGTTAATGTTTTGTATAAATGTGTATACACTGTATTATTTGTATATTATATTACCTATCACTTGTGGAAGAACACCTTTATTTTATGGTGAACGAATTTTATATTTTGTACTTTTGTATTTTATAATTTCGTGAATAAATAAAGATTTGGATTTTGATTGAAATAAAAAATATCAATCTCAAATAAATATTAATATAAATTTAAATAAAGTGTTTACCAATGTAGAAAAACATAAAAACAAACGCATTATATTATATATATTCTATTTGTTTTTTAATCAGTGATGTAGGCCAATCTATTAGTATTAAAACATTTTACAATACTGTAATTTTTTTACAGGAGTTAAGATTTAAAAATTAACATCGTGTCCAGAAATTCCCTCGGTTGGTCATGACTTTTTGTCATCTTCTGCAAGATGGCTTCCGTAGGACGAAAATAGGGCGTAGTAGGCCTATAGACCGGCAGCCCAGAGACATTTGGTTAGATGAGCTAGGTACCAATATCTGACTATTTAAGTGTGTTGGGGGTCACTTTAAGTCAATGAAAATGGGAGTCTGCCGGGTACCCCCTGCTGCGTCTAGACCGGGGGGACCCCGAAACATGCTAAAAAATCGACCCAGGTTAGATGAGAGAGATACCACCTAATTTTACCACCATGGGATGCCCATTGGCATCCTTATACCAGTATCACAAACGACAGACTTTTTCTCTGCTGCAAAAGGCCCGCCAGACACCCTAAAGTTAGACTAGAGACCCCCTTCCCCCAACTAGCCCAGCTTAGATATTGTAGATACCACCAGCAACCAATGTTATATGATTTAGCACATTGTAAGCAATACCAAATGACCTATTACAGACTATCTGTACACTGCCTTGGCCCTGGCAGACCCTCTAAAGTTAGACTAGAGACCCCCCTTTCCCCAACTAGCCCAGCTTAGATATTTTAGATACCACCAGCAACCAATGAATATGATTTAACACATTGTAAGCAATACCAAATGACCTATTACAGACTAGTACACTGCCTTGGCCCTGGCAGACCCCTCTAATAAAGTTCGACTAGAGACCCCATTTACCATTTAAGTATGGCGTAGCTTAGATATTGTAGATAACACCAGCAGCAAAAAAAAAAAAAAAACAAGTTTAACTTTAATCGAACTAACACAAAACATTTGAAAATATATCACATCAATGACGATAAAATGACCATTACCATTAAAGGGAAAAATAGTTTAAGACTTTACGTACTGTTTTCCACAAATATTACAGTATATGAGATAAATGACGTTTTTGGTTAAACAATTAATTGATTGTCTTATCCGAAAAATGCGGCCAGTTTGGTCACTCTTAAATTTTTCATTAGAATCAACCAATGAATAAGTTTTGCAAGATTTGCCTCAAAGGTGACTTTTTTGTGTCAAAAACTAGTTTGATAGTGTAAACATAACTTAATATCAATGAACTGTTTCATTAGAATATGAGATTTCAATTAAATTTGGATCTGACTAATATATCACGAAGGTTGGGAGGTCTACGAAATGCAATAATGGGTGGTTCCGTAAAAACAGTTCTGGTTAGTTCTTCGGTACGATTCTGAAAATCTAAATCTGAAGAACAGATGTCTGATACGTAATGCTTTACTGTTCGGTATGTTTTTAGTACAGTATTGGGGATGACAACTGCTAGGGAGCAGGTACATATTTTTATCCGTGGGTTTACGTAAAACAATTAACGCTACTAGTGGATTTGGTAGCTGTAAATTTGATAGTTGGGTGGGCTGAACTAATATTGAGAAGAAAAAATTCCAAATTATCTTCACTATGGGTCCAGATCATGAAGATGTCGTCAATGTATCTATATATTTTTTTGTTTATGGCGATCCTGTTTTTTCTTTACACTGTTGAATCTTGAATAAATAAATAAAACCAAAAAAGTGGTTTATTAGGTTGGAGGGACAGAAATTTGGCCTCAAATTGTCCCATAAATAAATTTGCAAAAGATGGCGCCATTTTTGTGCCCATCGCTGTGCCATGAATTTGAAGGTAATGGTCATTTCAAAAAATAAAATTGTTGTTAAAATCAACACGACCAGTTCTCATAAATAAGCTTTAGTAGGCGTTTTGCCTGTAATTTGTTTGTAATTTAAAGTACATGCGTCGGCTCCTTCTTCGTGAGGGATATTAGTACGGTATACAACGATGAAACATCTAATGTAGCCAGAACAGAATTATTATGTTAATTTTGAATTTGGTTAATTTTGCGGATAAAGTTCGTGGAGTCCTGAATGTACGAAGGGAGATTAGTCACATATGGTCTAAGTAAATCATCTCCATATTCAGAAATGTTCTCTGTAGCAGTGCCATTGCCCAAAATAATAGGTCTACTGTACCAGGATTGCCTGTTTTGTGGATTTTAGGTAGGAAATAAAATCTGCCTGGAACTGGATTGACCTGTGCCAAATGAAGTCCAATCTTAGGATCGATGGAGTGTTTTTTTTACCATCACAGAAACAGATTTGGCCACCTTATCCGCAATTTCCGGGGTGGGATCCGTTTACGATATATAATGAAAACAATAAAGATTGTTTAGCTGTCTTAAGGATTCCTCTTCATAAAATTTGATGTCCATAGCAACAATGGCAGAACCTTTATCAGCGGGTTTAATGATGATATCATTACGCTGACGCAACTTGGCAATGGCCTGCCTCTCTTGTTTTGAGAGATTGTCACGTTTATCTGGACTCGGGACGTAGTTTTGTACATCCTCCGCAATAGCCTGGATAAATGTTTCTAAAGCTGGACGATTTTTAGGTGGATTCCAGGAACTATTTGGTTTAAATTTGTTAACGTTGCCTTCGTTTTGCGTGGTACTGCTGTCTGAATCAGCAAAATATTCACGTAATCGTAATCCTCTGGAGAAAGACTCTATATCCAAAGATAGTTGTTGTGCGCCGACCTGCCTTGGTTTGGGGCAGAATTTAAGTCCTCGGGAAAGACGTTTTTTCTCTGCTTTAGAAAGTCGACAATTAATTTTAACAACTGAATCAGAGGTGTTGCCCTGATTCTTGTTATAAGTCCCAACGAACCTTCTGCAGGGTTTCCTAAAAGCCCTGAAGTCATCCCAAGGTAGAGTCATTTGTGTTGAAATGACTGTAAGTCTGCTGGTAGACCAAATTTGTGATGTCCCCTTCAGGCCATTACCGTTGATTGCTTACGGCAATCATTGGCAATAATCCTGAGTTTGTTTTGAAACTCGGATGCAGGAAGTTCTCTTTTTAACTTCT
Organism: Antedon mediterranea; assembly: GCF_964355755.1. Taxonomy (NCBI): domain Eukaryota; kingdom Metazoa; phylum Echinodermata; class Crinoidea; order Comatulida; family Antedonidae; genus Antedon; species Antedon mediterranea. Next base: position 10,975,732 of record NC_092675.1, read on the forward strand.
TAGTTCTAGAGTGAATTTTGCGGCAATTGCCAATTTGGATCTCATTGAGTTGACAAGCATTTTTGTAAAAGATTATACTAATTTTGTTCAAGTACCTTTTTTAATAGATACAGTACTACATAAATAAATTACATAAAAAATATATATAATTATAATTATTATAATAATAATATATTTTTTTTATCGAGATACGGTATTGTTCAGTCTTATCTGAAGATCGTTTAACGTGAAACATATAGTATAATAGACGTCCGTGTTCCATCTTAAATATTCGCTCTTGATTCCAATTGAGCAGCCTCAACGCATCTATATAAATATATATATAAATATGAATACAGGATTAAGATTATAATATACAGCATATAAAATTACCCACTATTAATTAATCAAATCACTTTAGATAAAGTTACTACAATCCTGAATTTGATTAAGGTGATTACTAAGCTTTCTCTTAAAGTAGGTCCAAGAGTTACAGACAAATGTATCTTTGACATCCAAAGGCTAGGAATGCTAAATTTACCGAAATCCGTACTTGTTTTATTTGGCTTATATAAGTTTTAAATGAAACTCTTAAACTATTTTTCCCTTTAGAATGGTAATGGTCATTTTATCGTCATTGATGTGATATATTTTCAATTGTTTTGTGTTAGTTCGATTAAAGTTAAACTTTATTCAATTAAACATGTTGTTTTGGGTGTTTTTTTTTGCTGCTGGTGGTATCTACAATATCTAAGGTAGGCTATATACTTGGGATAAATGGGGTCTCCAGTCTAACTTTAGAGGGGTCTGCCAGGGCCAAGGCAGTGTACTAGTCTGTAATAGGTCATTTGGTATTGCTTACAATGTGCTAAATCATATAACATTGGTTGCTGGCGGTATCTACAATATCTAAGCTGGGATAGTTGGGGAAAGGGGGGTCTCTAGTCTAACTTTAGTGGGGTCTGCCAGGGCCAAGGCAGTGTACAGATAGTTTGTAATAGGTAATTTGGTATTGCTTACAATGTGCTAAATCATATAACATTGGTTGCTAGTGGTATCTGAGTCAAAATATGCTAAGGTGTTACATAAAATGCCATTTTAATTTGTATTTATAAAAAATATTATATACTATTCTATACACTAATTAATATGTGTAGGGAATTAATAGATAGTTTAACATGCAACGGTATAACTTACACAGTTTCATTTCACTCCACCCACTATTTTTTTTTTAAATTTCAAATTTGTTGTGATAATGGCCTATTCTCACACCATGAATTTGTAACATTTTGAGTGTCACTTCATAATCCAATTTATATTTGATAATTGTGAAGTATAATAAAAAATATTGATTGGGATATTGGAAGTACATGTATAAACAATAAATAAAATCAATATATTGACACCACAATATTTTATTTTTGTATAATAAATTAATATCTTTGCTTGTGCTGACGTGCGTTACTGTGTCCGTCAACAATCAAGTTTGACTAGGCCTAGGCTGGGTTAGGCCTAGAACAACGGCAATACGAAAACCAAAATGTTAAACAATTCAAGGATATGTTTACTCTATACAGTATAATGCATCAGATTTTAAATGTTATGTAATTTAATTGTATATAAATCCCGATTTTAAAAAAATGTCACCATTGTCTGTCAAAAACTAACGCACGCAATGTTTTCCTGTCATTACCGCCGAGAATGAGCAAACAGACGATACTACATGGCAGCCTACAAATATAGCTCCCGCGATGGCTTCCCGCTGCAAAAATTCTTCACAGAATGTAAACTTGCGTCGCTAAACAACGAAAACTAGTTTCTGTCAAAAATATAACGCACGCAAGATATAACGCACGTAAGTACTTAACATTATTAGAAATCATAAATAAATACATTTAGAACATAAATACATAGTTTAGGCTTCATGTTATTAATTCTAATGGTATTTTAGGCCTAATAATTACCTCGGTACGGCTATTAGGGCGAACTGTCTCAAGCGACAGCGATAGGCACACGCCTAGGCTAATTTGCTCAGTGTTTTGACTGACCTTTCTAAATCGTGCGTTATATTTGACAGATATTTCTTCCGTGCGTTAGGCCTTGACATATTTATTGGTTAGATTTTAGTTAATTTTAATATCATGGAATGTTCTTTTCAAGTTTTAATACATGTAATTCCTAGGTTTTATAACTAGGCCTAAGCCTATACTTCAAACAAGTAGCAATCGCTGGTATTCCGTCTCCGGAGGAGCGCTGGCGAACACGTGCGTTATATTTGACGGACGGCGGCCGTGTATATAAGGATTTGGCAGATCGTGTATTTCATTTCAATTACAAATAGCGTATTTTAATAGCTTTTATACTTCATAAAAAAAAATATTTAATGGAATTAAACAATTTAGTTTCATTTTGTGTGTTGATGATTAGCATGGTAAAATAATTTTGAAGTATAACATTTAGTCCAATATAATTATAAATAAATAGATACTATAAATATTAATACCTATAATAACAAGGCCAACAGCCATTAAGTCGCGTGCTACAATGCATGGTGATACCGGACCGACAGACAGACCGACAGACAGACCGACAGACAGACCGACAGACAGACCGACAGACCGACAGACAGAGAGACCGACCGACCGACATAGTGAACTATACTGACCGAAATTACTGAACATGTTTAAAAATGTTGAAATGTTTAAAAACATTTATTTTTTTTAAATTTACACGTGCGTAGCCTGTCACTTTCGACGTGCTCGTATAACGTAATTTCGAGTTGAAAAGTAAGTCAAGAAAACAGAAATCGGGCCAAAAGGGTGCGCAATAACATTTAACGCGCAGTGCGTGCGCAAAAATATGCGCACTCATGGCAATTTTGTAAAGGCTTAAAATTGCCTGAAATGTACTCTTATTTCATCGAAAATAAATTTTGAAAATGTTAAGCGCGCGTACGCATGCGTTACATGCGCTACGCACGTAATTGTATTGCCATATGATGATTTATGCCCTGAAATTTATGAGTACCAAATTTTATTTAATTGTGATTCATGGTTGTGAAGATATGATTACAAACGTGATTTCGTTAAATCGTGCATAGACCGCGTAATTTTTTATTGCGCACCGTGAAAACATAACCACATTGATTCCTGGCCATAAGGAATATACTGTGAAAAATTGACCTAGCTAGATTAAACTGATATCAAGATAAGGTCAGAAAGCGATAAAACGCATAGTGATACCGGACCGACAGACAGACAGACCGACAGACAGACCGACAGACAGACAGACAGACAGACCGACCGACCGACATAGTGAACTATAGAGTCGCTTCCACGCGACTAAAAATATAGTTAACTAACTAACAGGCTATTTAATTAGTATTAACTCAATAATAATTAAGTATACTAAATTAAAACAAATAGAAATAAAACAAATTAAAATATAAAAGAATAAATCAAATGTAGGCCTACTAACATAAATAAAAATATTTAAAGAAATATTAAATAAATAAAACATATAGATTTACTAATATAATAAATAAAAATATTAATAAAATAAATACAAAATTAATATTTTTTTCTGTACTTGCTGTATTTTCAGAATGGTTTTAAAAATAAAAGTAAAAATGGAAGAGATAAATAAGGGCTCACCAACCCCGAAAACTAATTCAAGAGGTGCCGTCCATTCAAAATTGTATAGAGAAAGATGTTCTATTTATGCATCATGCACGTTTTCATGTTGACTGTATAATAATTAGGCAATTAAGATAATTGTTTCAGATTAATTTTCAATTTAAATATTTCAAACCATTTTGATGACATGTTTAGTTGTGTTTTTATACCTGCAAGTATTGCATACCGGTAGTTGAATTTGCCAAGTGAAAATTACTGTATGTCGGAGATTACATAACGGTATTTGGATTTTATTAAAATATTGGTAATTTTTAATAAATAGCCAACCTTCACACCTAAAGTGTACTCTTATCATTTTTTTTCTCAAACTACATGCCCAATAGTGTTTTCCAGACAACACACACACCCACACCCACAGCTTCGTCTGTCAAACTAACACACGCAAGCGTAGTGTCTGTCAAACTAACACACGCAAGTACACCTCAAATAATGTCATTATTTTCAAAGATATGCCATTTGATATTATTTTTCCTCATAAAACATTTTGCCATTATGACTTTCTGCCATTCTATCAAGAATAGTTAATAACCAAAGGATTTACAGTGATTAAAGTACAATTAAAACGGCATAATAAATTTTCACCAATTGCATGCTAATTTTTTAAAGACAAAAACACTTTTATGTGATTATTGAGAAATTTTTTTTCCGCATTTATACTTTGAAATGTAGTATATTAAACATAATTAAATAAATTATAAGACATAGTTATGATAATTTTATTATTTGTTCAAGAAAAACAACAAAATTTTGTCCGTCAAAACTAACACACGCAATTGCTACACCAATTAAATTAAAATACATTTTTTGAAGTTTATGTTCAGTGACTTATCTTTTTTTTAGTATTGCCTGAAAGATATGTTTTTACTCAACAATTTCAGGTTATAAAAAAAAAAAAAGGTTAAAGATGAAAAATTGACCTCTGTGTTACAGTTTTATAACACTTTAGCATATTTTGAGTCATCTACAATATCTAAGCTGGGCTAATTGAGAAAAGAGGGGTCTCTAGTCGAACTTTAGAGGGGTCTGCCAGGGCCAAGGCAGTATACAGATAGTTTGTAATAGGTAATTTGGTATTGCTTACAATGTGCTAGGCTCGCGCTAACCGCTCGCCAATTCGCCAATGGCGACTGGAGTCTCCATTTGGCGAAAATAATTATTGCCTCGTTCGCCAAATTGGCGAAAATACATTTCCAAGCCTAGGCCTAGCCTGGTCGGCGTGACTTCTTATGGGAGCGAGAATTCGCCACACTTCGGTACTTTCTGACTCGGGTACACTTTTTACCACAACAGCATTTTATGTGACGACGTCACGATCGCCGTGTTCATTTTTTTAGTTCTGTTTAAACATGCGCAGAGCGTGCCTCGATGACGTTTTAATGACACACAGTTAATGTGATTGGTTCGTGGCCGGTCGTCGTCGACGTGATGATGAGCGAATAAAAGGGGAAGTCCCTATTCTTCGACGTAGAAAATGAACTTCGAGAAGAAAATGTAAACAGAAACATGTGGACGAATACTTCCGTAAACGAGGCTGTTCTGTTATTTAAAAAGGGGAATTTTAAATTTAACAAAGTAATTACCTCAATAGTATAATGTTAACATGTTTAATTTTATTTCCCTTTTGATTATTCTAACCGAAAGTTGCGCTTTAAATTGAATAGCTAAGAAACAACGTATACTACAACGGCAACCCTGGCCAAAGCGCGTTTCGGCCGCCTACATAGAATGGGTTACGGCCGCTGCATAGCAAATTCAAAGCTTCTTAAATTTCTGTGGTACATTTCTTCCTAACGTACTTGTTTTATATAATAGATTGATAAATATTCCACTTATTAAATAATTTAATAAATCGGTAAAATTGACGTTTCGAAGCAAGTATTCCATGATGAGAGGCGACATTTTTCGACATGCCTCGTGTGCGGCGAATACTAGTTCAGAAAATGGAACAGTCCACTGTGCGGGGGTTATCCAATCATTAATTAACGCGCTAATACCTAGGCGACGGTAATTTAGTAATAGGGTCATTCCATCTCAGTTCACCCAAAAAAAATGGAATTTTAAACCCTACCTCTTCCAATTTTGATGAAATTTGGTATATGGGTGATTCATAGCAATTAAAGCCAAAATTTCAAATTTTAACTTTATCGGACCAACGGTTTTCGAGATATCGCAATTTCAATTTTCGGTTTTTACGCAAAAAAGGGAGCGGCCGCCACGTTTCAAAGAGCTGTATCTCGGGAACTATAGGTTCGATTTTAAAAACAAAGGTATTTTTGTAAAGGGGAGACCATAAGGAACCTAAATATACTAATTGTGTGTGTTTTATGTTAATTTTAAGTTGAATAAAACTTTGACATATATTTTGACCTTGAAATTGACCCCGTGGAACACGCCCGATTTGTTGGTGACTATCACGAAAAATGTAGCCCTACTTGTCAACTACAACATATAACAAAATTGGAGGGGTTTTTTTGTTTGTTTCCATGAAATTACAATTTGAAGTTGACATACCTCTTCCTTTTAGTGTATTTTTGGTGTTGTTATATACTTATACACAGTGTGAACACTAACTGTTAAGGTGTCTTATTGTTACGCTTTCTCATCAGGCCCACTTAAACAGTAGATATACTTTGATATGAGAAATACTGGGTAACTCACATACTTTTCAAATCAATTTTGACACATAGTTTAGTGTCCTTACTATGTTATTATGCATATTAATGCATAATAAGTGATTGCAGAGAACATACATCAGTTACTGATGCCTTTTTAAAGGTTGTCATCCCCTATTTAAAATCAAAACTACCAACCATGAAAAAAGTTCATTATTTCACAGATGGATGTGGCGGCCAATACAAAAACAAATATAACTTTATTAACCTTTGCCACCACCAGGAAGATTTTGGTTTAGACGCCGAGGGGAATTTTTTCGCTACATCACATGGCAAGAGTGCATGTGATGGCATAGGTGGAACAGTTAAGAGGCTTGTCACTAAGAGAAGCTTACAGCGTTTGACTGAATGTCATATTCTCACATCTCTCAGTATGTTCGACTACTGTGTAATTTTTTATTTTTATTTATGTCTTTAGGCAATGTGGCCAAGGATTACCAATAGTGAATTAATCACTGTCCTATCAGATAGGTGGTAATCCCCCTGATACAGGGGCTATTGTGTGAACCAGTTCACCGGGATAACCCCCTACTCTTTTTCGAATAATGAACTGGGTTCTTTAAAGTACACACAGGTTATAACTGTGTACACTGGACCTACGGTTTATAGTCCTTATCTGAGAAGACTTGTTCCACCACCAGAACTAGGAGCGAGTCGGCCTCGAACCCTTGCCGATGTTGTTGTTGGCTCTTTAGGTACGGTAAACGACGCCCCTGCCTTAACCGCTCGGCCATATGACTCGCTCATATGGACATTCCAGGCATCAACTTTTTTCATGTGGGAATAGATGAGGTATCTACTGTGGAAAAAGAAATAAAGCCGAGATTCAACCTCGCCCAGACCATCAAGGGTACATTACAATATCATCGCTTTGTTCACGTTTATCTGGCACAGATGCAGGTCTACAAACTTAGTACCCAGATAAACCCTCCGGATGTGGTAGTGATTCAAGAATCTTTCAGTGATGAAAATGAAATTGTTGCTGATACACAACCCACCATTATTAGACTTCAGAATTTGTGTGCTGTAGTTATGATGGTGTCCCATTTGGTTGTGGATGTCTCAGAAGAGTTTGGGGATTATCAAATTAAATTTATGCATCCTCATGGGCCAGCGAAAATCTTTTATTGGCCGTCCAAAGAAGACTGTTGTTGGATTCCTGAATCAAATGTACATTGTATTATAGCCTCTCCGTTTATAAAATCCTCTTCGACTAGGAATTACAGTAATTTCCCAAAATGAACGCCACAACATTTCTAAATACTGTTTGAATTGGCCAGATGACAAGGAGTAAAGGCCAGACATAGACAATTGTAACATTATAATAATATTTAGTTTGTAAATAAAATTATTTTTGGAATACATCAAATTGACATTGAAGTAATGCATGGACAGACACCAAAATACACTAAAATAACATAGTAAGGACACTAAACTATGTGTCAAAATTGATTTGAAAAGTATGTGAGTTACCCAGTATTTCTCATATCAAAATATATCTACTGTAGTGTTTAAGTGGGCCTGATGAGAAAGCGTAACAATAAGACACCTTAACAGTTAGTGTTCACACTGTGTATAAGTATATAACAACACCAAAAAATACACTAAAAGGAAGAGGTATGTCAACTTCAAATTGTAATTTCATGGAAACAAAGAAAAAAACCCCTCCAATTTTTTTATATGTTGTAGTTGACACGTAGGGCTACATTTTTCGTGATAGTCACCAACAAATCGGGCGTGTTCCACGGTGTCAATTTCAAGGTCAAAATATATTTCAAAGTTTTATTAAACTTAAAATTAACATAAAACACACACAATTAGTATATTTAGATTCCTTATGGTCTCCCCTTTACAAAAATACCTTTGCTTTTAAAATTGAACCTATAGTTCCCGAGATACAGCTCTTTGAAACGTGGCGGACGCGCCCTTTTTTGCGTAAAAACCGAAAATTGAAATTGCGATATCTCGAAAACCGTTGGTCCGATAAAGTTAAAATTTGAAATTTTGACTTTAATTGCTATGAATCACCCATATACCAAATTTCATCAAAATTGGAAGAGGTAGGGTTTAACTCATTGGGTGATCTGAGATGGAATGACCCAATAAGCGGAGAACTGAATCCCCCGTAAGGAAAATGGTAAACACTGATATTTATGGTAGGGATTATTTTTTTCAGTGGTTGGTCTTGTTGGCTTCTTCGCACCAGGTCCACGCAAAGTCAAGTCAAATAAAACGATGTGGTTTATCAAACAGAAATATAAATTAGCTTTAATTCATTACTAAATTAGCCAGATTTTGATAATAAGAAAGGCTAAAAAATTGTTATCGTTAAAATTGACATATGAGGCGGATGTACATAATAATAATAACCGATTTACATATCAAAATAAAGAGTATTTAAAGCCTGATAACATGCAACAAAAATTACTCCACCACCTATTATGGACCTCGTGCGATCGGGTGCGAAAATGGGTAGGTGTTTTCCAAAGTTATTTTTAGCGCGCAGATTTCGGCTCGCCGGCTTTTGTACCTCATTTTTAACTCGTGTTTTCTATTAAAATATTTAATAAACATAGATTAAAAATATATAAAAAAAATCCCTTAAACAAGATCTTTCCAGGCATATAATTTTTATTCTCATGGGTACATAAGAAATAGTATATTTTTAACTTCAAAGACACGTCACTTTTTGAAATTTCACGAACGTGTTAAAATCGCGGTAACGAAAATCAGCTTCATTGGGATAAATAATAATAATATAAATGTAAAAGAAGTAAAATAACAAACAAATACATGCATTATTTATTTAATAAACATTTTTGCGAATTTTTATGGTTTTTTAAATTTGGCTAAAGGATTTTCAATTTGGCTAATGTTTTTCAAAACCTTTCGCCATTTTGGCGAACGAAAATTTGACCTTAGCGCGAGCGTAGAATGTGCTAAATCATATAACATTGGTTGCTGATGGTATCTACAATATCTAAGCTGGGCTAGTTGGGGGAAGGGGGGTCTCTAGTCTAACTTTAGGGTGTCTGGCACTTACGGTGCAGCAGACAATTAGTCTGTTGTTATCCATTTAGTATTGTATGAACACAACTTGTTCATTTGGCATTAAATTTGAGTGGTACCTCACTCATCTATGCTAACCCCTTTTTAGGCCCTCCCTCGGGGAGTCTGGCGGGCCTTTTGCAGCAGAGAAAAAGTCTGTCGTTTGTGATACTGGTATAAGGATGCCAATGGGCATCCCATGGTGGTAAAATTAGGTGGTATCTCTCTCATCTAACCTGGGTCGATTTTTTAGCACGTTTCGGGGTCCCCCGGTCTAGACGCAGCAGGGGGTACCCGGCAGACTCCCATTTTCATTGACTTCAAGTGACTCCCAAAACACTTAAATAGTCAGATATTGGTACCTAGCTCATCTAACCAAATGTCTCTGGGCTGCCTGTCTACTAGGCTAGCCTAGTATAATTATTTAAGTAGGTTGTTCGACTGCTGACCAATACAATACTAAGAATAAGATATCCCATTGTCAGTGGCCTAACCTAGTAGTACTACTACTAGGATAGGCCTAGCCTAGCTGGTAAGCCTACTAACTAAAAAGGGCCTAGGCTAGAAGACTAGGCCTGCTGTAGATTAAAAAAAAGAAACTAGCCTACTAGCTAGGGCCTACTAGCCTAGGCTCTAGGCCTACTAGGCCTACTAGGCTATAGAGAGAGAGGCTAGCCTAGTAGTTAGGCTATATTATTAAGTATTATTGATTAAACAACGTTGAAATAAAATCAAAATAACGTTCACATTGTTGTTGAAATAATACACTTTAACTTACTCTTTATTTGATGCCATGTTCTAAATACGTATTTTTCGCTTTTTTATCTATATAAATTGTTTCTTTGTTACAGACGTCCTTGTTTAGTCCACGATCGCTAATAACACGTACGTACACACACACACTCTCTCTCAGTAGTAGGCCTAGAGCTGCTAAGCTGCTGTGTCACGGTGTGTAGTTGGTTTTGGTGGCGGTACGTGTGTTGTGATTGTGTGTGTTTCTCTACTCCAGGTACATGACGCCGTTGTCGTTGATGTCGAGCCAACCAATCGACAGCGTTTACGTGTTATTTAGGGACTTTTCGGGTCATCATTTTTTTTTTCAGTGACACACGTGATTTGTCGTTGTAATGTGTGCAACAACAAAAAAACAATTTAATTTCATTTCATTATTTATTTGGTCTATTTAAGTATATACAAAACAAAAAAAACTGAAATTGGGGATACCAGGGTCAACCTAAGTGAACTTAATCACTGTAGCTGAGCCGCTCGACTTTTGACGAAACAGTTTTGATAATTGTTCTTTCTTTATTATATAATGTTTTTTTAATTTATATTCTATTTATAATTTAAGAAATAATGATTTATTTAATTATTTGTGTTGAGATGAATCAGTAGTAAACATTTTGTGTAGCGTAAAATATAGTCTGAAATCATGTTTAATTATAAAGTATTCTGTTTTGTATATTATGATTGGATTCGGTTTTCCTTCTGTAGTTGATTTAGCTTATCAATCAATTAATTAAATTCGCAATCAAACAACAATCAACTATTATTAATTAAGTACGGTGGCCCACAACTGTCACGCACACTATAACACACAAATCACACAATTAAGGAATTACACAATTAAAGAAGGAATACAATTAAGGAAGAAATCGCACAAATAAAGAAGAAACGCGCAATTAAGAAGAGCAAGCACAATTAAAGAAGTCCGCAACAAATTCGAAAGCAAGCTCCTCGCACAATAAAGAAGTCCGCTACAAATTCGAAAGCTCCTCGCACAATTAAAGAAGTCCGCAACAAATTCGAAAGTACCTCGCACAATTAAAGTACAGTAGTCCGTATGGAACGCCATCGCTGCCTCCGGCAGTAAACTTAAATTCTATTCGGATCTTTTACCATTAAGTTCGGCTCTTTTATCGTTCGGCGCATTTCTATTCGGCCCATTTACCATTACGTTCGGCTCTTTCAGCATTCGGCGCATTTCTATTTGGCCCATTTACCATTACGTTCGGCTCCTTCAGCATTCGGATCTTTTTTATTCGGCCCATTTAACATTACGTTCGACTCTTTTTAATTCGGCCCTTTTTTATTCGGCTCTTTCTGCATTACGTTCGGCTCTTTTTGATTTGGTCCTTTTTTATACGGCGGCGCAATTAAATTCTAACATTTTACTAACCTGGGGTCAAATGGAAGAAAATCAACGGCTGGAAATGAGTCTATGAAAAGTTTACAAAACATATAGATGCAGCATGTAGAGTGTTTAGTTGGTTGAATTAAATGAATTTGAAGGCTATTTCAATAGTAAGGGCAACATTCGATAAATTGAGGTGAATTTTTATTCGATGGTATATAAAGTTGGTTCGTACTTTCGGTAATCATTTTAACCATCTGATGTAACCCTGTTTACTAATTAAATTGAGTTAAATAATTAGTTATTGACAATAAAAACGAATTTAGGTTCAACGATTTGCCCCAAATAGGAGTGTTTCGTGGTTGTTGTATACACTCACTGTCTAATGGATGTCAATCTTGAAAATTACCCGCACACAATAATACGAGGATGCTTCGCACTTTTCTATCTTTTCTTACGATAATTGTTTTTAATAGCTAAAAATCGGTTGAACAGCTCGAGTACAGCATCATAATGTTGAAGACAGTCCGATTTTCTTTAAAAAATACTACATTTTGATAGATTTGATATACGTTTATACAAATGTTTTGATCGGCGATAAATGGAACATTCCAATTTCTGTTCCACAAGTTTCTATTCCCTCAGGCGTCGTAAAGACAAGTACAGTCATAACAGAAATTCGATCCATTTTTTTTTTCCAATCTGTGCTGCAGAGGTTGGATATAGGTATTTTGTTAACAGATAATGAGCTAGCCTTTCCAGTCGTCGTCTATTATGTACAATCAACTTAATTATTGCAGTAAACCACCATCCACACCACCACCCTCCTCCTCACTGGCATGAGTAGCGTTGTAAAGCCAGTAGAGGCTTACAGTACGAAAGATCACATGCCCTAAACGCAGAACAACTTTGATGGTTAGGAATTAAGTATGAATTGGCTCTAAGAAACAATTGAAAACCATTAGGCCTATACTAATTAAGTTGAGTTAGATAATTATCTATTGACGATTAAAGCGAATTTACGATTTTCCCCGAATAGAGGTGTTTACTTTATTACTGACAGTTCCTTCTGAACGTTTGTATTAATTAATAATGTAATAAAAATAAAAACGTCGTATTAGTGATGTATCGTTACATGTACTGTAATATTTCAATCAATATGACGGTGACAGTTTCAACAAAATCGCAATGTTTTACTGTGTTTAGTGTATATTATTTGTAAAACATGAAAACAATTAATATTTCGTTACTAATGGATAAAGAATACATTTTAAAATAATTGTTCGTCTTTGCACCCATCCTCTTTCCCATCCATCAACCCTAATGTTACATACAAAATACAAATTCAGTTTGTTACAAAACAATTGGTCTTATTTTGTGACAAGTTTCTCTTTCGGAAGTAATTCCCAAGGTGCTAATTTTATCTATCTAGTCTATTGTAATTTTGCATAGTATTTTATAGGTTCCGAAATAAAAACCAAAGGCGTGTCAGTTCGTAATTAGACCAAAATTCACATTCAGATTATTGATAGACATATATTATGCTGTACTGCTGTTTGAACAACTTAAACAATTGGAAATCAATTGGCTTTTTTCTTTTTTTTTAGTACTCTTAGATGGTTTTCGAAATAGGCTTTACTGCCAGTAAGTATTGTGATCAAAATGCCATTTTAAACTGTAAAAGAAATGTACGAATATAACTCGATCATACATTCTTTTCTTTTTGAGATGTGCTTTCAAAATTAATCTCAGGCTTCTTTGTCGAGGTTTTACGGTATATTTATTTATTTAAAAAAGAGGAAAAATTACTGCTAATGTACATTGTTGAAACAGATTCAGAATTTAATTTGCTGCAACGATACAATAGTAATTTGACAAACAATTCTGTGTCATAGTAGTAGATATTGATGGTATAGTCCGTTTATAGGTTGTTTTTACAAAATTGTAAATATTAGTCAGCTGTACAAATTACTGAAAAACAAATTACTAGGAAGTATGAAACAATAGGTATTGTGTTTCGGGGTATATAACAATAGAGGTATTACCGTATATAATTTAAATTAGTTACATGCTATCATGTTGTGTTGGTAAAATTTAAAGTGAAAAAAAGGGTTTATGGGCTGTTTTTACAATATTGTAAATATTAGTCAGTACAAAGTACTGAAGAGTAAATGACTACGGAAGTATGAAACAATAGGTATTGTGTTTCGGGGTATAATAGACAAGTTCTATTTCCTCTGAAATAATGGTGTAAGAAGCATTTTTGGGTAGAAGCTGGGATCCACTTGATTTAGGATATTTCGACCTCGCTGATTACGAATATGGCGGATCCCAAGCGAAATTCGGCCATCTAAGCCTTAATTTGCATTATTAAAAATGGCGGCCATTTTTTATAATTACCCTATATCTCGAGAAACACTAGTCACAGATAATTAATTTTGGTGTCAAAATGTTTTAAATATATGTTTTTATATTCACTTTAATGACACATTTTCTAAAAAAATGGATGCAAGTCTTATTTCTGACATTTTATTTATCGTATCTCAGTAACCAATAATCGGAGAGACACCAAATAGGGCTCAAATTGTTCAGAAACTATACCTTCATATTTATTATAATGAAATGTTTTTACAAAAAATGGCCGATTCTACAACTATTGACCTTTGAACTATTAGTCAAATATAATAATATAATAATAATATAACTTTGAAAATTGTGGTCTTATGAATTTTTTTTTCTGTTTAAATTGTTTAAAACATGTGTGTTTCTATCGAGTCTAATGGCACATTTTGTACAAAAATGGCCGATAGTATGGTTATTGACCTTTAAACTACAGCATAGGCCTACTGTATACTAATAATATAATTGCATAACTATAAAATTATTTATACACAATAATAATTAGTAAAATTATAAAATTCACTGCCATCAAATATGATGTATTATGATTTATATAGATTAAAAAAAAAATTTGAACACGCAAGTTACATTTGTTGAAATTTGAAATTTGAAATTACCTGCCATCAATATGTTGGAGTATGATTATAGATTTTTAAAAATGTGAACATGTCAGCTACATTTGGAAATTACCTGCCATCAATATGATGGATTATGATTATAGATTTGAACACGCAAGAAAATTGCCCTGACATGTCCTTAAAAAAAAATTTTTTTTTAATTAAAAAAATTTAATATGCAAAACATTCTAGATAATTGAGGTCATTTGAGGTCATTTTAAGATGAAATTGGGATATTGGCAACCTATGACAACAAGACGGCAATTTTCATAGAATTTGAGATAAAAGACACTAATTATTTTTTGTCGTATTGAAGATGATTACTTTATTTTTTAATTTATACAAAATTTTGATGGGTTTCATACTATTTGGTTAAAATTTAGGGGAAAAAACTGTAGTTTTTATTGTTTTTAGCTCAAAAATTGCATGTATTCAAAATATTTTTCAAAATAAATGTAAACAAATCCTGTCAACTCAATGCAATTTATTTTCAAAAACTGTGCTGACATGTCATTTAAAAAAAAAAATTTAAAAAATTAGCCACTTTTTGGGCATTGCTTCCTCTACTATAGTGGAAAATCGGCTTAAATATACTGTACCCCCACTGTACCTCGAATTCGAGATTACGGTATGTATAACCAAAGAATATATATCACAAGAATGAGTAATCCGCGATTTTCCCTGTAACAGTAATATTGTCCATGTGGTAGGGCGCCGCCATAAGTGTGGATGTATCTGGGATGTATACAACTTTTTGTGACGGTTTCACTAATCAAAGGCTGGACCACCGGTAGTATTTCCTTGATAAACAAGAAATATTTCTTACAAAAAACGCCGCGTAACTTTTTGACTGGACAGTTGTAAGAACAGTCTTCATTAATCTAATATATAATAGGTCGGCCAATCAAAACGCAAGTGAACAATTGGGACTTTACTTGTGATTTATGTCATTGGCCTGTCAGCACAGTCGTTTCTTTCTAGAATTAAACGCACAAACTTGTATTGGGAATAATGTATGTTTATGTGGTTATTACTATCGCATTTAGGTATTGATAATAATAATAATATGGCTTTTCAGGCCCGTAGCCAGGGGGTTTTTTTGGGGTTCGGGCGAACCCCCCCCCCCCCCCCCCCCTTTTGCGCGAACCCCCCTTTTACCAGCGAACCCCCCTTGAAAAACAAAGGCCCCACTTCCAAAATCGTGCAATTAATTATCAATTATAACAGATTTTTTGGTCATTATACTTCTATTGACTATGTTTTAAATCGATCGAATATACAGATTGTCCGATGTCAAAGTCACTGCTGAGCGTGAGATCGAGAGATTGTTGAGAGATGATGGTTATAAATATGACAGAAAAACGGACTGACCAATCGCGTGCTTCGGCCGGGCTTTTCGGAACGCACAAGATCACGTTCAGTTCAGTTCAATCTTTTTGGGGATTTTTATTTTTTTCCTGGAAATATTTTTCATTAAACCAAAGAAATTCACTGTGTAAACTTGAATAAAAATGGTGCTGAGTTAAATTGGTACGTGTACGTAGGCCTACCGTATATTTCGGTGTATAAGACGCACTTTTGACATGCAAATTTGACCTCTAAATGTTACCCTAATTAATTTAATTACCTACTAATACTTAAATTAATTAAAAATAGTGTACTACTCTGCAATGTAGGCCTAGTTAGTTACTCACTCCTGTCTAACCACAGTGTGGTAACAAGTTTATTGAATGTTTAGTTAAGGTAAATTGTCATCCGTCCTCGACTGTTAATATTACAGTACGCATTAGATATTCTACCCAGGCCTAGTAATACTCTCTGAACTCGCGGGTGTGTATTCTAGCAGCATGCAGCATCACAGCGCAACACATTTATGGAAGAGTCCATTAATTACGGTGGTGTCACATTTTAATTACACAATAACTATTTCCCTTGATCACGGTGGTTTATTTTTATTACATCTCTATGTCAACAATCACATAATGTTATAATCATGTAGGCAATAGTCGATATCTAAAAGAGTGTGTTGTTATTGTGTTAAGTAGCTTCCCCTAATCTCATAGTGTGTGCTGGCCACCAGGCAAGGAGCACATGGTTAGTGCTCTCCTCTCCTCATATTGCTGTAATGCATGCATGGAAATAGGAAAGATTTTCATATAGGCCTACCCAACATGATATTATAGACATAGGCTAGCCCTACCCACACAGTGCATCGTAACTGAAACAATATGGGGATTTCCCTTTTCATTGAACGTTCAGTTGAAGTAGAGACTGATTAAGATGTAATAAAGGCAATCAAACAAAATTATATCATTTGATTCTCATAAATATGTCTCAAATATCGTTGTTTTATTATTAAAATACCATTGTTTTGATTGTAAAATGTTTAAATTTCGGCCTAGAAATAAGTGCGTCTTATGCATCGACTACATAAAAAATACTAATATTTCAGTCTCCGTTATGGGTGCGTCTTATACACAGGTGGCACGTGCGACGTGTACACCGAAATATACGGTACTATTTGTTTTTTATGTTTATAGGATAAGAAATTATTTAAGGGCCTAATATAATATACTACTTTTTTGCAACAATAAAGCTGTATTTCATGATCAGTACTACTAACTTCCATAATACTGTACTATATAATTTCTCTGCATAACTCAGATGTTAGTAGGTAAAAAATGTCTCTGTAAGCTTATTAAAACAACCGAAATTGCTCTGAGAGCCAAAGTTTCCAGGGGCCTTCGCCCCCTGGACCCCGACCGGGGGCCCTTGGCGGCCCCCTGGCCCCCAGCCTACAGTTGCTCGCTGCGCTCGCAAAATACTTGGTGTCAAGAAAACCCCCCTCTGATGCATTCTGGCTACGGGCCTGCTTTTGAATATATAATTACTGTCTGTAGAATAACATTTATACATTTTCGGTTCGCGATGAAAAGTTATATGAATGGATTTGTAATATAGGTATTTATAATAATAGTATATGGGTTGTATTATTGCTAAGCTATCACCAAATCACGTTATAACATTATTTCTCAGGGTTTTTTGCACCATTGATCAATACCAAACGCGTATCGGTATTATAGTTTTTAATGAATCATTACATTAATAAAAATACCCAATTAAATCAATCGCGTCAGTCCAATTCCGACTTATGTTTCGATCACATAGTTCTGTGTCTACACTGTCCAAATTAGTTTAACAAAAAAAGTGTGATGTGCCCAAATATGGTAGTGATATGCCCGAATATCGTAGTGATATGACATCGTCATGTCTATATAATATGGGCACATCATATTTTGTTTGATAGTATAGACAGAGCTTAAGGATTATATTTAAAAAATGTTTTCTTACATTTTGAAAAAAAGTATTTATTTGTTTATAAGCCCAATTTTCCAGTTTTAATTTTACATTTTGAAAACAAAGTATTTTATTTGTTGATAAGCCCAATTGTACAGTCTTATTTTACATTTTGAACGAAAGTATTTATTTGTTGATAAGCCCAATTTTGCAGTCTTATTTTACATTTTAAACGAAAGTATTTATTTGTTGATAAGCCGAATTTTCCAGTTTAATAATAATGACCCTTCCACAGTGCATTTTACATGATATTGACCGAGGGTTTTTACGCCTCTATAGCCACTGATCAATACCATAATTAATGTACTTTTTTAAATGAATATTGAAATGTTTCAACATACCCAATTCAAAAAACGGTCCGTTTTCGAGTTCAATATTTTGATTAGAGAGGTTGGAGTTTCATTTTGAACGAAAGTATTTATTTGATTGATAAGCCAAATTTCTAGTCCTAATGATTTGAGATTCAACGGGTTTTGCTTTCAATTGTATAATAATATAATTATATATATATATAAATATAATATTAAGTATAATTATGAATTCACCAACACTTTCAGGCCCAATAACAATGATCCCGGGCCCGAGTTTTTGTAGACCGGATTTCCATGCACAGCCACATGTTAAGGAATATGAATCTCTTTATGATTTTAATATGGTTCGAAATGATATTACACAATAACGATTAGACAGCAACTGTGCAAGAGTCCAACTAATAAAATCGGAATGATCAATTAATTGAACATTTACAGCATAAGGCCCATACACTAGGACGATAACGATCGACGATAAATAGACAAATGTGCATTTTTAATACATAAACCAAAAGAAATATAAACAATTCCTTTGATGACAATTATATTTTCACACGTCCAATCAAATGACGTCATGATTAGTAAGACCAATAATATCGTGACAATACAGCGATTTTATTGTTTTCATTTATCATGACGTCATTTGATTGGAATTCGAAAAACATTATTTTTATCAAAGACAGCATAAATGATTATCCTATAGGTCTAGAACGAAAACCTTTCTAATTTCTTTTGGTTTATGTAAAAAAAATGCATGCTATATATTCATCGTCCGTCGTTATCGTCATAGTGTAATTGGGCCTTTATACAAAAAAAATAAATTGATTACGAGGTTACATGTCATTTTCACCTATCACCAAAAAACTAACCTTTTCAACACTAATTAATTGTTACGAAGCCAATTTATATTATATATTTCATTAAAACTGAACTTTACGGTAAATGAAGAGTAAGTATCAGTTAATATGAATAATATAACTAGAGGTCTATGAACTTGCGTCCAGACACAGAACTGTGACATTACTATCATAAATGTTGAAACCACTTATAAAACCTTTTTTTAAAGAAAATATAATTGTGTTAGGAGAAGGCTAATAAACAAATAGATAATATACAAACCTTTTTCTGGATTAATTAATAGAGCAGGCGTTAATAATAATCTGCTGCTGCTACCTAGACTGATTGTTCACCTTCTGACGATAATTGATTGGACAGCCCCCCCCCCCCCCCCCACGGCATCTGATAACCAAAAAAAAATTTACCAGGACTGTTTCAATGATTTAATATATGACGGCGTATTATTATAACATTGGCCTAGATTGACAGTCAAAAGAAAGTCATTGTAAATACCTCCCTTTATGTTGACAAAGCCAAAATAAAGTTTTGACCATTATCGAATGATTATTTGACAGTGACTTATTATAATACCGGCCTGGTTTTAAAGATTTCCGTCTACATCTCAATAATACTGTATTATCAGCAAAGGCTTTCATATAGACTCTCTTCTCCCAGACGTTTTTGGGGTCCAGCAGCTACCTATAAATTATAGTCGAGTTTCCAAATTCACAAAACTGTCAGTCTTAGATACTAAAGCTACCGCTATGAAACAGCTTATTAATGAATGTGTCCTCCTGGGACATAGCTGGCTAGAGCCGCGGCGCGAAAATGTTATCAACTACATGCCAACATCATGTTAAATACTTTTTGGATATTTAATTGTTCGTTTTATGCAATTTATTTAGTAAAAACTGCCGTATAAACAGTTTGCTTTATCAACCGGGCGCTACGATAGCGTGACCGGGCGTGTTGGTGTTTACGCGTTTTCACGTAGGATAGTTTAATAATATTCCTATATTTAACCTGTTTCTGGTAAAACAAATAAATGTTAATGACATTTAACATTTTGTCCTATTAATAACATGTATTTTATACTAATTTATATCACAAAAACAATACTTAATTTACCGGGCGTAGAGTAGTACACGGCAATGGTAAAGAATAGGCCGTGCTGAATAACGATTCGTTGATTTTTGGTGTTGCTGTGTTAGGCCTTTTTTGTGAACTAACTTAGCATGTTAGTAAATAATTGTCTGTAAAAGTGAATGTACACTAGTTTGTTAATAAATATGTATTATAAAATAGTTTACAATTGCAAAACTATTATCATAATTCTATTTAATGTGACATGTATAATATCTATTAAATCAAGTCTTATTTAGTATGTATACATCCGCCCTTATGAGGGCGGGCATCACTCTCTGGAGTTCTCTGTTACAAATTTCTCATGCAAAAATCGCGGAATACTCATTCTTGTGATATATATTCTCTGGTATGATGAAACAACATGTGTGCCAAAATATTTATCTTTTTATGAATCGTTGTAATAAAAATGTGCCAGCAGCAGAACCATCATGTTTACTGTAAGCTTTGTTATATTTTACAGAATGTTTGTTTTGTATGTCTCGGGTTTTATTCTTGTATTATTACATTTGTTAGTAAAATAGAATCCGTGATCAATATGCTCTTGACGATAAGATCAGCATGCAGAATGTAGCTAGGCCTAGTAGGCCCTAGGCCTAGTAGGCCTAGGCCTCGATGTCTCGGTCTCATATACTAACGAGGATCGGAACAGAAAGACATCGAGAAGGATACACATAGTAGGTCAACCTGTACCGGGTGCAGGTCAAGTCGGCCCCCAAACCGTCTCGGCCCCCAAACCGTCTCGGTCCCACGTCAAGTCGGCCCCACGTCAAGTCGGCCCCACGTCAAGTCGGCCCCACGTCAAGTCGGCCCCACGTCAAGTCGGCCCCACGTCAAGTCGGCCCCACGTCAAGTCGGCCCCACGTCAAGTCGGCCCCACGTCAAGTCGGCCCCACGTCAAGTCGGCCCCACGTCAAGTCGGCCCCACGTCAAGTCGGCCCCACGTCAAGTCGGCCCCACGTCAAGTCGGCCCCACGTCAAGTCGGCCCCACGTCAAGTCGGCCCCACGTCAAGTCGGCCCCACGTCAAGTCGGCCCCACGTCAAGTCGGCCCCACGTCAAGTCGGCCCCACGTCAAGTCGGCCCCACGTCAAGTCGGCCCCACGTCAAGTCGGCCCCACGTCAAGTCGGCCCCACGTCAAGTCGGCCCCACGTCAAGTCGGCCCCACGTCAAGTCGGCCCCACGTCAAGTCGGCCCCACGTCAAGTCGGCCCCAATATTATTATTATTATAGCTCCATGGTTCCACCATTTGGCCATAGAAAAATGATCGTACATATCGTTTTCGCGCCGCGGCTCTAGCCAGCTATGTCCCAGGAGGACACATTCATTAATAAGCTGTTTCATAGCGGTAGCTTTAGTATCTAAGACTGACAGTTTTGTGAATTTGGAAACTCGACTATAATTTATAGGTAGCTGCTGGACCCAAAAAACGTCTGGGAGAAGAGAGTCTATATGAAAGCCTTTGCTGATAATACAGTATTATTGAGATGTAGACGGAAATCTGTAAAATCTTGATCAATAAATAATAACTTCGTTTTTGCTGTCAACCAGGCCGGTATTATAATAAGTCACTGTCAAATAAATCATTCGATAATGGTCAAAACTTTATTTTGGCTCTGTCAACATAAAGGGAGGTATACAGTATTTACAATGACTTTCTTTGACTGTCAATCTAGGCCAATGTTATAATAATACGCCGTCAGATATTAAATCATTGAAACAGTCCTCGTAAATTTTTTGTTGGTTATCAGATGCCGTGGGGGGTCCAATCAATTATCGTCAGAAGGTGAACAATCAGTCTAGGTAGCAGCAGCAGATTATTAGGAACGCCTGCTCCATTAATTAATCCAGAAAAAGGTTTGTACATTATCTATTTATTTATTAGCCTTCTCCTAACACAATTATATTTTCTTTAAAAAAAAGGTTTTATAAGTGGTTTCAACATTTATGATAGTAATGTCACAGTTCTGTGTCTGGACGCAAGTTCATAGACCTACTAGTTATATTATTCATATTAACTGATACTTACTCTTCATTTACCGTAAAGTTCAGTTTTAATGAAATATATAATATAAATTGGCTTCGTAACAATTAATTAGTTTTGAAAAGGTTAGTTTTTTGGTGATAGGTGAAAATGACATGTAACTTCGTAATCAATTTATTTTTTTTGTATAAAGGCCCAATTACACCATGGAGGTATTATACCTCCATGATTACACTATGACGATAACGACGGACGATAAATATATAGCATGCATTTTTTTTTACATAAACCAAAAGAAATTAGAAAGGTTTTCGTTCTAGACCTATAGGATAATCATTTATGCTGTCTTTGATAAAAATAATGTTTTTCAAATTCCAATCAAATGACGTCATGATAAATAAAAACAATAAAATCGGTATATTGTCACGATATTATTGGTCTTACTAATCATGACGTCATTTGATTGGACGTGTGAAAATATAATTTTCATCAAAGGAATTGTTTATATTTCTTTTGGTTTATGTATTAAAAATGCACATTTGTCTATTTATCGTCGATCGTTATCGTCCTAGTGTATGGGCCTTATGCTGTAAATGTTCAATTAATTGATCATTCCGATTTTATTAGTTGGACTCTTGCGCAGTTGCTGTCTAATCGTTGTTGTGTAATATCATTTCGAACCATATTAAAATCATAAAGAGATTCATATTCCTTAACATGTGGCTGTGCATGGAAGTCTGGTCTACACAAACTCGGCCCCGGGCCTGAAAGTGTTGGTGAATTCATAATTATACTTAATATTATATTTATATATATATATATAAATCCAAAGGCAAATTACTGAAAAAAATGACAATGCTGTGGGTATCAGTGGCTGGATCTCAATGGAGATACAAAAATAAAAAGCGAAAAGCTAAATCAAAACGATAAAGTAAACAGCCAGAAAAGTTAACAGAGCTTTCGGGCAACACTAGCCCTTCATCAGTGCAAGTGATTATAAATATATTATTATACAATTGAAAGCAAAACCCGTTGAATCTCAAATCATTAGGACTAGAAATGTGGCTTATCAATCAAATAAATACTTTCGTTCAAAATGAAACTCCAACCTCTCTAATCAAAAGATTGAACTCGAAAACGGACCGTTTTTTTTAATTGGGTATGTTGAAACATTTCAATATTCATTTAAAAAAGTACATTAATTATGGTATTGATCAGTGGCTATAGAGGCGTAAAAACCCTCGGTCAATATCATGTAAAATGCACTGTGGAAGGGTCATTATTAAGACTGCAAAATTGGGCTTATCAACAAATAAATACTTTCGTTCAAAATGTAAAATCAAGGCTGAAAAATTGGGCTTATCAACAACAAAATATTTTATTATTAGACGCGATAACATCAAGGATAATCAGTATAATTATTAATATAGCCACTGTTACTTATAGTTTTATTCTACATGCTAAAGTAAATAAAAATCCACTAGAAAACAAACAAGTCTGAATGTTATGCTTATTAGCCATGTTATGTTTGTTACTGTAGGCCTATGATTGTTTGTAATGTCCACATATTATTTCCGTGGGCATATCCATAGTGTATCACTCACAAAAAAGACGTGTGAGGTTCTTTCTTTAGATTTTGAAGAATGATTTGTGTTACAGGTTGACACAAGAGTCAAATGCTCAAGATATCGGCTAACGCCATGGGACCCTTGGCTTATCAATGAATAATAAATACAGTACTACTTTCGTTTAATTGAAATCGGAATCTGACCGTTTCATTAAATTGGGTGTGATTAGGCCTAAACATAATAATTTATTAAAAAGGTACAATAAAAACAAATGCATCAGAGGCGTAAAGAACCCACGGTCAATATCATATAAAATGTATATGGTATAAGCACTGTGGTGGAAGGGTCATTATATTAAACTGGAAAATTCGGCTTATCAACAAATAAATACTTTCGTTTAAAATGTAAAATAAGACTGCAAAATTGGGCTTATCAACAAATAAATACTTTCGTTCAAAATGTAAAATAAGACTGCACAATTGGGCTTACCAACAAATAAAATACTTTTTAAAAAAAATGTAAAATTAAGACTGGAAAATTGGGCTTATAAACAAATAAATACTTTTTTTCAAAATGTAAAATTAAGACTGGAAAATTGGGCTTATAAACAAATAAATACTTCCGTTCAAAATGTAAGAAAATATTTTTTAAATATAATCCTTAAGCTCTGTCTATACTATCAAACTAAATATGATGTGCCCATATTATATAGACATGACGATGTCATATCACTACGATAATCGGGCATATCACTACCATATTTGGGCACATCACACTTTTTTGGTTAAACTAGTTGGGACAGTGTAGACACAGAACTATGTGATCGAAACATAAGTCGGAATTGGACTGACGCGATTGATTTAATTGGGTATTTTTATTAATGTAATGATTCATTAAAAACTATAATACCGATACGCGTTTGGTATTGATCAATGGTGCAAAAAACCCTGAGAAATAATGTTATAACGCGATTTGGTGATAGCTTAGCAATAATACAACCCATACTATTATTATAAATAACTATTACAAATCCATTCATATAACTTTTCATCGCGAACCGAAAATGTATAAATGTTATTCTACAGACAGTAATTATATATTCAAAAGCCATATTATTATTATTATCAATACCTAAATGCGATAGTAATAACCACATACATTATTCCCAATACAAGTTTGTGCGTTTAATTCTAGAAAGAAACGACTGTGCTGACAGGCCAATGACATAAATCACAAGTAAAGTCCCAATTGTTCACTTGCGTTTTGATTGGCCGACCTATTATATTAGATTAATGAAGACTGTTCTTACAACTGTCCAGTCAAAAAGTTACGCGGCGTTTTTTGTAAGAAATATTTCTTGTTTAGTCCATGATTTGTGTTTTTAAAAAAGGGGAAAACACGTAGCAGTTGTAGATATCGAAATAGCTGCCAAATGCGCAGCTAGGAATTGGTTTCAGATGTTGTCGCCTAATCAAATGCATATGTTATGCGCGATTTGAACGATTTGCGCAATTTAAAATTGCGCAAAAAATTCCTTGCGCAATTTGAAATTGCACAAAGAATTCTTGCGCAATTTGAAATTGCGCACGTATTTTCTTGCGCAATATTAAATTGCGCAATCAACTTGCGCAATATCAAATTGCGCAAGAAAATCCTTGCGCAATTTCAAATTGCGCTGCACAATTTGTAAAATTGTCAAATTGCGCAGCAGAATTCTACCAGAATGCGTGCTAACGTTGACGATCGGTTAACAATAATAATTTATTCGAAACTAATAACTCAAAATGAAACATAATAAATGCGAAGATAACATGTGTATAATACACAACATAAATGGCATACACAATTAAATAATATTATCACTCTCATTGTAACTTAAAATAAATCAAAATAAATTAATCAAAAATTAATGTAGTCTAGTAAATACACAACATAGTCTACCGCCACCAACGGTTAGACTTGCTATCAAAACATAGCCAGTAGTAGGAGGCTAGAGTAGTATTAGCCGCCCGCCGTGCACGTGCCCGCCGGGAACTCCACCTTTGTGGTCCTTTGTCGGGTCTTCGACGGTATGCTAACAATAACAATATTTTCACTACTATAAAAAATAAGGAAATGCGATATTATCTTTAATTTTGAATCATTCTTAGAAATTACTATAAAAATATGGGTGTGCATGATTTCACAATCTGTCGAAAAAAACCTTGCGCAATTTGCAGATTACTTGCGCAATTTAATACGTTGCTTGCGCAATTTGAAACAGATGTTTCAATTCAAATTGCGCAAGGAATTCTTTGCGCAATTTTAAATTGCGCAAATCGTTCAAATCGCGCATAACACATACACTGAAGAAATCTATGCGTGATTCAACCATGGAGTTAACATTATTTAATACCTCAATGATTCAACCAAACAATCTTATTACACCTAATAAACGTCCTGACGCACGAACGAACATACGCGCCCACGTACGTGCATCATCATTATTGGGTCTACAATGTGTTCCTATTTATTTTCCAAATGTTCATATTGTAATCATTAATAGTATGAATGCTAGCTTATTAATCAATTGTTTGTTTATTTTATTAAACGTAAATAAAGGAAAGATGGTGAAATCCTTCTTATTTTTTTTGCTAAATGTATTATTGTCTAAATAATGCAACCTTACGAATACGATAACGAAAACGGATACGTCACACATTTGTGAAACTTTTGAGCTGATCCCCATTTCATATTCGTAAAGCGTATTCGTGTTGACGAATATCACCAGTCATATTCGTAACTACAAAACGAGTATAGTTTTTGATCTATTTTGCACATTTTGCATTTGAATCAGGAATGATTCATGATTATAATATTATTTATTGAAAGTAATTTACTAAAGTAATTTACTAAAATGCCTGGTCAATTTTGATAAATAGCAGTTTTTAAAGTCCTCACTCGCTTTGATGTTACGCTAGGCCTAGGCAGCCAAGCACCAAGCAACACGTACCTGCGCTTCGCTCAAATTTACCGCAGTCATATTTTGGACGGCGCCCTCAATATTTCGTTACCATGCGAAACAGATTTTTACTGGCTTACGAAAACGAATACGTGTGCGTGACGTATCCGTTTTTGTTATTGTATTCGTAAGATTGCGAAACCTCTCTAATATCAATATTCATTAAAAGTCAGAATTATTCATAGTTAAAATGTGAAGAAATATTATTTTATCAATCCCCTTCCTTTGGACCTTTTGCATTCCATACTTTAACGGGGCCGAGTTGACCGATTATTTTTTGGCCGAGTTGACGTGAGGCCGAGTTGACTTGAGGCCGAGTTGACTTGAGGCCGACTTGACTTGGGGCTGACTTGACTTGGGGCCGA
This sequence comes from Antedon mediterranea, assembly GCF_964355755.1. Taxonomy (NCBI): domain Eukaryota; kingdom Metazoa; phylum Echinodermata; class Crinoidea; order Comatulida; family Antedonidae; genus Antedon; species Antedon mediterranea. Next base: position 11,002,844 of record NC_092675.1, read on the forward strand.
CTTGACTTTGGCCGAGACGGTTTAGGGCTGACTTGGATCGAAATCCCTGTACCCATGCCAACTCGTACCCACCATCAACTCGTACCCAAATGTTGGCTTACTCGTACCCACAATTTTGGCTCATTTGTACTCATTATGGGCTGGCTCGTAACGTACCCATCATGGGCTGGTCCGTACCCATGTTCAATGGGAGTATGGTCGAAGCGGCCGCCAGTTTAATATCGTCATTTGTATGGAACGCCATGTGCGCTTTAATCTTTGATGGCCTATGGCGAGTTGAGTTACAGCTGTATGTATGATCAAACCAATAAATATATTAAGCCAAATCATGTACTATCGAATCTTTATATTTCTATAATAATTAAGTTTGCCTGCCAATAAATCAATGTAGCCTATATTTTATTTGTATTTTAATATTAACTAACTAAATATATTTACATATACTATCGAATCATTAATAATTTACGTTTGCATCATAATCTACATACATTAGCAGTGAAGGGAAAAAATAACGTTGAACTGAATCGACGTTTCTTGAGCACTCTCCTATCGAATCTTTATACAGTATTGCAATAATAATTTACGTACGGTATTGCCGAATCCTTTTATCTCTTTTACATACTATCGAATCTTCATACAGTATTGCAATAATAATTTACGTACGGTATTGCCGATCTTTATATCTCATTTAGATACTATCGAATCTTCATACAGTATTGCATTAATAATTTACGTACGGTATTGCCGAATATTTATATCTCATTTACATACTATCGAATCTTTATACAGTATTGCATTAATTATTTACGTACGGTATTGCCGAATCCTTATATCTCATTTACATACTATCAAATCTTTATACAGTGTATTGCATTAATAATTTACGTACGGTATTGCCGAATATTTATATCTCATTTACTACTATCGAATCTTTATACAGTATTGCATTAATAATTTACGTACGGTATTGCCGAATATTTATATCTCATTCAGGGCTCGATATTTCACTAGTCCGGCGTACAATGTCTAGTTAAAACTGCTCTGGGTTAGTCAATCTTCCACCCATCAAGCCCGGGTGTCTAGTGTGTAAATAATTAGGCTAGAGAATATTTAGGCCTAGACTTTTAAAATGCATTATTAAAATACTCTAGCCACTGGCCTAATTTTTTGTAGTCCATCATTTTTATAGAGCGCCTTCGCAATCACGTTCCTCGTTAACGAAGGAGAGCAACTAATCACGCTCCTTAAATCAGCGTGTCAAGTCACCAATAAGGGGATTCCCCTGTCTGCTTTCAAGTGCCAATTTACTTCCATTACACCTCACAGTGTATCCAGTGCGGTGTCAGATAAATACCTCAACTAGTCTTTTAAGCCAGAACAAGTACCAACCAAATGGTTGCTTTTATTGAACAAATCAATTTTAATGTATAAAATATAGTTAATAAAATTTTTTTTTAATAGAAGTAGGCCTATGTTTATTAATTAGAGGAAGATGCTTCACTTCTGTCTTTGGAATTTTAATTAATTTTTTTCTCCGAAAAAAATCAACCAATTTGGTTACCCAAATTTAGTGACAAAACATGTGCTCTAGTCTCACCATCCCAGCAGCTGGTCTAGCTCTTCTAGTCATAGTCATAGTCATAGCAAAGATAATAAAAGGATAAGATACAACAGTTCCGTTGGCGGTGTAAACCACATCCGGGTTACTATTTGCCTACGCCTGAAGGTGGCGCATTTCTTTTTCTCTAGAAGTGGTGCGCCACCTTCAGGCGTGGGTAAGGTAAAACTTTTATTGTAAATATCTATAAAAATGCAAACGATGATTATTTATCAAAATAATTATCAAAATATTAATAATATCAAAATTAGTAGAGCACAGACGCGAGAACACATCAGATCATCACGATACATCGAAACGTGGGATTAGACGGGAACCATATCTAGAGCCCGCCGTCGTTCGGCTGCTGGATTCTTACGCGTCCATGAATAAGCGTCCGCGTTTCCTATCCTTCTATGTATAACAGCGCGTACTGTTGATTCTTTCCCTATTTATATTCTTTGGTCATAGTCATAGTCATATATACTTTATTGTCCATTTAAGAAACAGAAATGTGATTTGAAAACTGGCAAAATACAAAAATATTTATTGATTGATTGATTGATTGATTGATTGATTGAAATGATATACTTAGTAACTTGTCATTATTTTTTTTGTATTACTTTGTGAAATACAGGTACTTTTTTGTTTTTAATTTCTAGGCCTAGTTCTAGGCCTAGATAGCCCAATTATACTTTATAGGCCTAGCCTAGCTAGCCAGAGTATGCCTGGTTGGCCAATGGCACCCAGTCAAGTTAGGCCATGGCCGGATTTCTATAAAAAAATTACCGCAGTATAGTGAGGATAGTGGGGTTGGGCGGTCATATTTTATTTGAAATACAGTACAAGGAGAGCAATTTAGTGCATTCACTCATGCTTTACATGATAAACTTTTTGTCTGTGGCACTACTGTATTTATAAACTAACTAGAACTTACAGTAGTTTAGTTAGTTTTGATTCAGGTGTGCGGTATATACCCAGTAAGATTTAGTCAATAAGCGGACTAGTGAAACATCCAGTGGGCTAGTGAAACTCACATTGAACAAGCCCAGTGGTCTAGCTAGTAAAATTTCAAAAATCGAGCCCTGTCATTTACATACTATCGAATCTTCATACAGATATTGCAATAATAATTTACGTACGGTATTGCCGAATATTTATATCTCATTTACATACTATCGAATCTTTATACAGTATTGCATTAATAATTTACGTACAGTATTGCCGAATATTTACATTCATACTGTCAAATCTTTATACAGTATTGCAATAATAATTTACGTACGGTATTGCCGAATATTTATATCTCATTTACATACGATCGAACCTTCATACAGTATTGCATTAATAATTTACGTACGGTATTGCCGAATCTTTATATCTCGTTTACACTGTACTATCGAATCTTGGTTTTTATTATTAGTAATATAGGGTGTGTTATACATGTAAGTGTTATTCCATTGTAATACATTGTTTGTGTTTTCAATAAAGCAACGTGAGACGAAAACGCGACCTTCTACAGCACTATTCCTGGCCGGCCGCCAGTCGAGTTATTAGCAGAAATTTGCGAAATTAATTACCCTACCGTACAGACACTTGCATCTTATTTTATTATTTAAAACTCATTTTAAATTGATCAATATTTTTATATCTGAAGGTATAAAACAATTTAGGATATTAAATGAATAAATTGATGTCATTATGTTATTGTAATTAAATTATGATTGCGAACATGTACAGTACTACAGTAGTTACTTTACTAATTAATTAATATACAATAACAAATATATATATTTTGATATACTTTATTGAAAAAATATATACATTATTCTTAATAATTGGCTTATTATATATTATATTTATATATTATATTTAAATATACAATATAAAAAAACCACAATGTATTTTATTGACTGTATTAAACATATATATCATTTAGAACAGTCTACAAGCATGTGTATGCGAGTTTGGTGTAATGGTTATGTAACAAGGCTTTCAATTAACAATAGCTTCAGTTGACTAACAATAGAACAGCAACGCGAAAATCAAACGAGTGAATTTGAAAAGAAATAAGTTTATTAAACTACTACTACAAAAAAAGGTGCACATTAATCAAATTATGTTTTACAATTACAAATCACAAATTATAACTCTTGCCTCTTGTACAAAAATGAAGTTTTTTGGACAAGTAGTTCTCGAGAAAATGCAATTTCAGTTTTGTTACTTTAAGACTGCTCGCCGGCTTTTGAAAAATTCTTTCCTATCTTTTAACACTAGCAGGTCTGAAAAGTATATTAAAAAGTGGTCCAGAATTGGGACCATGGTCCCAAATGGTCCCAAAATTTAATGGAATGGTCCTTGACCACATATCTATCTGTATATTTATTTTGGTAAAGATGTTGTAATTACTTTTTGAGTAATCCTGCTAACATTAACAAACAAACAAACAAATGAAAGCACTCAGAAACTGAGTGAAGTACTTGGCAAAATATATCCACTGACTGGGAGCATGTTGAAAGATACAATTTTTGCTTTAGGTATTAGCTTTACATGGTTAAAATACTGATAAGGTTAATAATTTGTTTAAATAATTTTTAATACAAACAATTCCAGCATTGCAACAATGACCTTTCTAAAATCAAGATTGACCAGAATAATGGTCGAGGAGTGTCTTGAAGCTGTGCGGATTTGCGGCGCTTCTGCCTTAACCCATGTAGTAAGCTTAACCGCGTGACCAGTCGACTAATATTTTGGTCCATATCAAAGAATATGTCCATATTAAAAAAAAGACAGATTGAATGCGTGCTATTTAATATATCGTACGGAAGATAAGCTTTTGAGACATGACCAATATATCAGTTTTCCTGAAAATTAATAGGCATGTTCTGCAAATATATATACCTATGTACAGAATGAAATAAGGAAGGAGACACGCAAGTACAGTACTAAAAAAACTAATTATCAACTAACAATAGTTTAATTTGAATAACAATAGAACAGCAACGCGAAAAACAAACGGGTGAATTTGAAAAGAAATATGTTTTTTAAAACTACTCGTATCAAAAAACGTGTACATTGAATCAACTTTTGTTTTAAAATTACAAATCACAAATTATAACCCCTTGCCTCTTGTCCAAAAATGAGGTTTTTTGGACAAGTACAGTAGTTCTCGAGAAAATGTAATTTCAGTTTACGTGTTACTTTAAAACTGCTCACCGGCTTTTGAAAATTGTCTCCTATCTTTTAACACTAGCCGGTCTGAAAATAATATCATTTTTGTTGTTTGTGAAGTTATTAATAAACCAATTTTGTTGATTTTCAATAGGCATGGTCTGAAAGTATATACCTATCTACAGCCAAAAATTCAGAACAATAAAATGGAAACTGTAGGCGCTATCGTGCTAGCAAACAAACAAACAAACAAATGAAAGCACTCAGAAACTGAGTGAAATACTTGGCAAAATATATCCACTGACTCGGAGCATGTTGAAAGATACATTTTTTTTGCTTTAGGTATTAGCTTTACATTGTTAAAATCCTGCTGGGGTTAATAATTTGTTTAAATAATTTTTTGATACAAACAACTCCGGCATTGCAACAATGACCTTTCTAAAATCAAGATTGACCAGAATAATGATCGAGGAGTGTCTTGAAGCTGTACCGATTTGCGGCGCCTCTGCCTTAACCCATGTAGTAATATATCAATTTACCTGAAAATCAATAGGCATGTTCTGTAAGTATATACCTGATGAAATAAGGAAGGAGACATGCCGGTACTAACAAAACTAATTATCAACTAACAATAGTTTAATTTGAATAACAATAGAACAGCAACGCCAAAAACAAACGGGTGAATTTGAAAAGAAATAGGTTTCTTAAAACTACTTGTATGAAAAAGCCGGTACATTGAATCAACCTTTGTTTTAAAATTACAAATCACAAATTATAACTCTTGCCTCTTGTCTAAAAATGAGGTTTTTTGGACAAGTAGTTCTCGAGAAAATGCAATTTCAGTTTACGTGTTACTTTAAAACTGCTCACAGGCTTTTGAAAATTGTCTCCTATCTTTTAACACTAGCCGGTCTGAAAGTAATATCATTTTTGTTATTTGTGAAGTTATTAATAAACCAACTTTGTTGATTTTCAATAGGCATGGTCTGAATGTATATACCTATCTACACCCAAAAATTCAGAACGATAACTTGAAAACTGTAGGCGCTATCGTGCTAACAAACAAACATACAAACAAACAAAGTAAATACTATACTTGGCAAAATTCTTTTTGCCAAGTAACAAACACACAAACAAAGTAAATACTATACTTGGCAAAATTCTATTTTGCCAACTAACAAACAAACAAACACACGCTACTGATTACATATACCTCCTTGGCGGAGGTAAATAAATTACATAATAATGTAGATTGTTATTTACGTTCGAGGAAAAGAAAACCTATCGAAACAATGACAATCAAAGATTACAAAACAACGACAATCAAAGCAAAACTAATTACCGTTATTGAACTAGCGGCCGCTTTGGTTGGCGGCCGCTTCGACCGTAATCCGTTCAATGTTATTTAAAGTATATTTTATTACATTTAAAACCAGTTTTATTACATTTTTAGATACTAATCATAATGATCGATATTATAATGGCAAAAACTATTGAACTAAAAAGTATAATGTACAGACTCCAACGAAAAAAGCACAGCTTCCACCGTATTTGGGTATACTAGCCGAGTTAATAATTGAGGGCGCTGTTTTACATGGAAGATCAGAGCCATAAAAAGAGTTACGACTTTGAAGATTAGAAGCCATTTTGTGTGAAAGAATTTGCATGTTGAGGGCGCGCATGTTTAGTTTGTATAGCGTTTTCCTGTAATTCATGCTGTATTTTTAGATTATGTTGTCTATTAAATAACGCTTAGATTCCGTTTAATTTTAATAGTAATGGTATTGATTTGGTAACATATATATATATTATATATATTTTTTATAATAAAAAAATAAATGCTAGGGCCAACATGCAAGTTAGGATACATCAAAGCATGAAACAGAACCAATATAATAAACACACAAATTTACCCTCTTTTTATACAGTATATGCCTCTCTGTGTGTTTTTAAAACAAACTGCGCCGCCAGCGTTATTAAATTTCAGAGGCTCGTTCATCATTTCATTTGTAATAATTTGCCTTTACTATTTTAATATTTCGTACCCTTTTCAGCTTATTAACAAAAATATCCACGACACTTTATTATTTTATTTAGTCATCAAAGCATGCATTATGAATTGAAAATATTACATACGATAATTGTTATTAATAGGATGTAGTTACGGAATGTTTCGTTCCAAAATCAATCAATCGAACTTTATAATGTACTAGCGCGCAATATTCTTTGCCGCAAGTACGCTGTGAAAATGTGCAATTATATTTTTTTAAATATTAGAAAAAATTGAAAGTATTTTGTTGCTCCTACAGTATACTTTACATGCAATAACGGAGACAAGTTTGACACAGTTTGATCTGCATATCACGTGACTTTAATCCAATGTTATAACTCCCCGGCCCCCACTTTTGTAATATATATATGTATTATGCACCCATTTACATACGATTTTATCAACGATTTTACAAAAAAAAAAAAACTGACTGACCAATCAAATAGTTCATAAATTATGTCATCATTGTTTGTGGAAAAATATGTACGCGCTGACAATTCTTGATTTTTTACAACGCGACGATGTTTTTTGTGCTCTTTTAAAACTGATATTTCAAAATAACCAGTGTAAGTAAAACTAAATTTTAATATAACAACTATTTAATTTAATGTTTGTCTTTAGTGTAAAGACTAGATTAAGATATCAGCGAAAACATGTTCTAGGTCGGCTGGGTTGAAGTATCAAAACCCGTAACTTGTTCAATTTTCACACGGGCCAGGCTGCGCGTGACCGGCCTTGGCTTTGCGAAACTTCACGTCCCATGTGTCCCAGCAACGTCGATAATAACCAAGAAACCATTAACGAACGCGTAAAAAATGTGTAAAAATTCGCGACGGGAAAACAGGCTTTAAGCGCAAAAAAAAACCCAGTTCCGTATATTACAGTAAATATGGTCTATAAATAAAAACCCGTAACTTGTTCAATTTTCACACGGGCCCGGCTGTGCGTGACCGGCGTTGGCTATGCAAAACTTCACGTCATAATAACCAAGAAACCATTAAACGATCGCATAAAAATTGTGTAAAAATCTGCGACGGGAAAACAGACTTTAGGCGCTAAAACAACGAGTTCCATCTATTAAATATGGTCTATAAAACCCACTATATTCAGATAATTATTTGCCAAGAACCGACTGGCCAAAACGCCTCAAAATTTTTCGGGGGAGCCCCGGACCCCCCTAGACGATTATTTTTCCCATATCGGCCCCCTCTTTATCAAAATCCTAGATCCGCCCCCGCTATATAATATCATTGGTAGCTACTTTGTCCTGTTTGATGAAGACTGTATTGATTGCTGCATTCTATTTTTTTATTATAAGTTATAAATCTATTGTTAAAATTGAATTGCATTAAAAAAACGTGTATATGAATGATCACTTTCTATTTGACAACTAATAGGGCCTAAATGCGTAGGGCCGAAATTTAGTATGATTTAAATAATACATTTCTTGCAATATGACCAGAATTACCACATTTGTACCAAATCACAGATGAAGAATATTTTATGTTTGGTTTCATTTGCTTCAAGGCTTAAACAACATCAGATAAGGGAGTTTTCAGATCCTGGACCTCCTCTTTAAGATCAGAGATGCTAGTATCCATACCATGTTTATAGTCCGGTGGCAGGAGGTGGGAATCACCACCCGAAAGGGGACAAATTGCCATGCAACTTTTCTAGACTAGAATTTTCCGTAGATTACGAATATGGAAGGTAATCGATCAGGATAGGAAGCGTTTTCGAGATATAAGGGGTCAAAGTTCAAAATTGACCAATTACAACAATGTATTATGTATATGTATTATAACAAATTTATTGAAGCACAATTTGGTCTTTTATTACATTTTTATGATTATAAGTGTCTATTCAATCACCTTATGAAAAAAAAATCCTTGTGATTAAGGGTCAAATGTCAATATTGACCAATCATAGAACGTACCTATAAAACCAAATAAAAACTAGTATTTAATAAAAATTGGATGTTTTCTCATCCTGTTAATCAATCATACGCAATGTAAAAGAGCGAATACATCATTTCATCAGTTGACATAAGGTCAATTTCATCAGTTGACATAAGGTCAATTTCATCAGTTGACATAAAGTCAAAGGTCAACATTTTAATACGCGTATTAGTTAACAAATAAATGCAAAGTTGTCCAAACTATGATATTGATGGTTTTACAAGTAATCAAATTATTTGATTAGTAAAGTTATGTTATTTCATTATAATACTGTATTTAATCAAATCAGACTTCGATCAGGATAGGAAGCGAATAGGAAGAGATAAGGGTTCAAAGTTCAAAATTGACCAATTATAACAATGTATTATATACATATGTATTATAACCAATTTATTAAAGTTCAATTTGGTATTTTAATACATTTGTATGGTTATATGTATTGTATGGTGTTATTCAGTCGCCTTATAAAACAAATACTTTGCAATTAAAGTCAAATGTCAATATTGACCAATCACACAATTTGCATTTAAAACCAAATAAAAACTAACATTTAAGACAAAATGTTATGTTTTATCATTCTGTTAAGACATCTATCAATCATACACAATCAAAAGAGCACATTTATCATTACACAAGTTGACATGGGTCAAAGGTCAACATTTGAATAAATGATATACTAAATAATGCAAAGTTATTCAAACTATGAGATCAATGTTCATAAATGTAATCACGTTATTTGATCAGTGAAGTTATGGTATTTTTATATTTTTTCTAGTGCGCATTATTTTAAATGTATTAATATAATACTGTAAAATAAATAATAAAATTAATATTATGACGATTAAAATGTTATGATGTTAAAATGTTGCGCTGACCTTCAATGATTTGCCACTATACAGTTGCATTTATTAGGGCTACAATATTCGTTTTTGGAAAATAAACTACTATTCATCAGAACCAGAGAATACCAATTCGTACAGGATAGGGCATAGGCAGATCCAGGTGGCCAAACTCAATCCACAACTCACTACACAGACAGACCACAATTTTTATATAGTTTGGCCCATACAGGAAAGCGTTTCCTGTATACAAAGGATTCTAAAATAACCTATATGGATTTGCCCGAATGAACCCTCTAAGGACCCTTTTGGGATCTCTATGTGGTGTGCTACATAAGGCCCTGTATTAGAAATTAGTATGGGGTAAATAGTTCATAGATGAACTTTGGAATAAAACTAAATGTGCACCCTCAATCTTTAAATAACATTTATGGATTTGCCCAAATGAACCCAAGGGCCGGTCGTTCTCCATGGATGGACATTAAGCCCCATAATGGAAATATAAGGGGTGACACTGTGAGTTAATACAGATAGGCGCGGCCCATGAATTAAGCTGCCTGTGCACTCTCGACCCTTGAGGAAAATTTATGGATTTGCCCAAATTAACCCAAGGGCCGGTCCTCCATGGACATTAAGCCCCATAATGGAAATATAATGGGTGACACTGTGGGTTTATATAGACAGGCAGAACCATGGAATAAAGCTGCCTGTGCACTCTCGATCCTTAAGGAACACTTATGGATTTGCCCAAATTAACCCAAGGGCTGGTCCTCCATGGATGGACATTAAGCCCCATAATGGAAATATAATGGGTGACACTGTGGGTTTATATAGACAGGCACATGGAATAAAGCTGCCTGTGCACTCTCGATCCTTAAGGAACACTTATGGATTTACCCAAATTAACCCCCAAAGGCCGGTACATGGATGGATACCTGATTGAAATTGCTCAAAAGAAAGACATTGTGCTGTATAGTAATAGTATTATTCCCCTTCCACACCTCTTTGAATTAAATCCGCCCTGATAGGCTCTTATGTACAGGATTTCAAGGCAATAATCACACTTGCATTTTTCAAACATTAGATTGAATAAAAATATCTATTATAAACATAGTATTATTCCCCTTCCACACCTCTTTGAATTAAATCCGCCCTGATAGGCTCTTATGTACAGGATTTCAAGGCAATAATCACACTTGCATTTTTCAAACATTAGATTGAATAAAAATATCTATTATAAACAATTTGCCGTAATCTCTATGCCATGTCGTTATTTAGATGAGAAAAACAGGTAAAAGGTTAAAATTACAGAAAAATAGGTGTTTCAGTCACTTTTTGAAAAAAATTTTGCATTATGGCAAGTATAAACATATATATTGTGAACAATTTGACACCAAAATTGGCTCCTTACGACAAATATTTATTAATTTATGTTTTTATAACCTTATTCAATTATGTCAAAGGTTAATAACCACACTTCTGGTCATTTTCAAGCAATATCATCTGTTATACTGAATATAAATGTATATCTTGGGAGCAATTTGCTCCTATTTTTAATTCTCTCCGACCTGCCGTTACTTAGATATAGCAAAAAGAGGTCAAAGGTCAAAATTGCTAACAATGGGGTTTCCGGTCAATTTTTCAAAGAAAGTTCTGTTAGAGCTAATATAAACATATACATTGTGAACAATCTGACACCAAAATTATCTCACTACGTCCAGAATTTCCAGAGATATAGCATGTTTTTATATTGGTAAATTTTGAACTTTGACCCCTTATATCTTGAAAACGCTTCCTATCCTGATCGATTACCTTCCATATTCGTAATCTACGGAAAATTCTGGTCTAGAAAAGTTGGATGGCAATTTGTCCCCTTTCGGGTGGTGATATCCCCCCTCCTGCCACCGGACTATTAGTAGCAGTTACAGCAAACGTATTTTTATTCTCAGGTGCCTGCTCTGGAAAAATATTCATCAAATCATTAAGCAAAAAGAATCATTTCCTAGAATAATTTGTCTTAATTGTAATCTAGTGTCATCTTCTCCATTGAGTCGTCTGGTAAATAAAATGGCAGTTCACCGGCTCCGAGCGAACCAATCTTATATTCTTCATAGCATTACAAGAAATCTCTCCATAAACCTATTACAATATCATAAAAGAATATTATTTACCTTTTATACAGTAGTAAAATAACGTTAGACATTATCAATTACATACTATTCTAGTTCAGGCCTAATTTCAGTACAAATAATCAACAAAACATCCCATTCTGCCGCCATGTTCAGTAGCTAGCATACCTACAGTATGCACACACAGGTGAATGACCATACACCATAATAAGCAACATATAATATCAGTTCACTAGTTAATTAACATGGTAAATATAAGTATAATAGGATTACTGTATGAATCAATCACATTATCTTAGGGTATTCTAATATGATTTCAATGCATTTTATCTACAATATATTTCAATGTACCAAAAATCTTCTCTTACTCTAGCTTCTATCGCCGGTGAACTATGCTGAAACCTCGTACATGTAACCTTATATAGTACAGTACCAAAATACATCTGTAACATTATATAGTTCAATTAAATACCGCCCTCCATATTACTGTAATTTGCTTATTTTAATATCAATAAAATATGTCATTAGATGGTAGATCAAGTACCTTTGAAAACTTGATAAATACCACAAAAATGTATATTAATCGGCCCACAAAGTGAGACTTTTCAGCCCATAGATGGGTAAATCATCAGATCAAAAGTGGGTCGAATCATCTCTTGAACTGGTATCTGTTTATAGTATGTAGGCCTTTGTAGTCCTATAGTGCTTATATTTACATAAGTGTACAAATCTTTAAATTACATTTGCAAGTTTTTATTTATTAAATTGTATTTAAATTTGAATTTAACCAAAATAGGCGTAGGTACAAAAATCAAATTTAAAAGAAACAATGGATATCCAGTTTAAAGTAAACTAAATCCTAAGGTGCTTCAATTATTAGATATCGATTGTACTGAAGAAGAGGAGAGTGTCCATCCTAAATAACATCTTCATATCGATTAAACAACTGTCACCTTAATTTGCAATATTACAGGAGAGAACATAGTTACATAACAAAACTGCCTAACATGCTACCAAAAACAAGGAGCAAAACCCAAACACTTACATTACAACATTATCAATTCAAGGGTTATTTACAATTTACAATATTTGACAACATCATTAAAGCAAGAAATAACAAAGATTTGTCATTCAATTATGTTTTCACAATTTCTGTAGTAGTTAAATAGCATATTTTCTACCCTAGTACTGACCTAAAAGGTTCCAAGTAATGTATTACTGCATTTACTTAAAAGTTTGATCTCCATTTGTAATAATGCAATGAGGAATTTACTGGCAAGCATGTTTGTCATGGTAAATGTACAGTTGCCACCGCCAAACTAAAAAAGGCTATCAATACCATCGACGAAAACTTTGTTCAGGCAACTCATATTCCAGGGTCTACAGAAGATGTCTGACACAATCTTATACAAAACACTGAAACTGAAGAACCCTGTATTTATACCCCAGAAAGAGTAAGTACGATTTTTGTCATAGCATATTATATATATATATAGCATCAGAAATTCAATAAATATAATTTGTGAATACTATTGGTTTTTAAAATATTTCCAGCCAATTTGAGTTGCCATAACAACCAATCTCAAGCAATGGTGTAAGCAAAGATGAGCGTATGAGGTATTAAAAACATAAAGGAGCCGATAAAGTGTTGCACATTCACGAATTGAAGTTAGTCAATCTATTTTAGAAACAACAACTCATCGCCCAAATGTGGATGAATGTTTGGCACTTGTCGGCGATTGTCATCTTGCTTGGGCAAAGTTGCGGAAGCTACAGAGGTAAAATTCAATCAATTGTAAAATATACAAATATGTTTACTTTAGATTAATTTGTTTATTTGAAAGGTTTCATAAAAAAAGTCAATACATGTACAGTCAGGGATGTAGCTACAGAAATCTGAGGGTGGCTACATTTTTTTTAGAAAAAAATGTTTTGTACCGGCAACGTTCGAGAGTGATCGGGTAATTAAGAGGGGGGTTTTTGTGGGAGGAGGGGGAAGAGAGATCAAGGTGGGAAGCTCATTATTAACATTTTGTTAAATAACTATATTTGTTGGTGTATGTGGCCTTAGCAGTGTTCAGTAAACAAATAAAAATAGCCTTATTTCAATTTAAGAATTTTATTTAAAAAGGACAATAATAGGCCTAGTATAACAATAGTAGGGGTCTAGTATTCACTTTGTTCAGAACGTAGCTGACCTACAATATATTGTTCGAATCGTAGTCGGCGGCATACTACGTCGATCATAAGGTAGAGTTAAAAGTCCACTGTCAATTCAACGTCTTTTTAGAAGCATGGCAATGCGCGCACACACACACACACACACAATGTATTTTTTCGCTAATTAAAATACTACCTAAATTTTGTAGCCACCCTATGCACCCTATGCATGACGGCATGGGTCTCATTGACATATAAGACTTGAACCTAGGCGGCCTACCTATGCTCTAAATTATTTAATCCTACCTTTAGGTTAGCGAAACACTGACGCCTAGGAACATTAAGAAAATATATGCAAAATCAATAATTATATATATTCCATGTTAAGATTTAACATAAAATTTAAACAAAAAAGCCCGACCATAATGTGGAGGAAAAAAAGTCAGTTACGTTTGATGCTGGCCACAGAGCCTTGAAATTTGGTCATGCTAATATTTGTTATGAACACGCTTTAGTGGTAATTTTAACTTTATATATTTATAGATATATTTATTTTTCCAAAAACAAGTTAAAATCAAATAAAACTTTTCAATCATAGCAACCCGTCAAAACACTGTTACATCAGAGGGCGGAATGTACGTATTGGCACGCCCACAGGAGAACAATGAGTATTGAACAACAACAGACAGAACATCATGCCAGAGCCTTTGAAATATTAAAGAATATGATTCTATAAAGCATAGAAATGGGTTTATTATTTGTTTGAGAAATAATGTATGCGAATTTAAATGTATTGTTTGTTTAGTAAAAATAAGTTTTAAAGTATTATGGAGAGACAGGTTGTCAAAATGTTAGGTTAGAAGACACAGCTTTGCGCTAGTTACTAGCTGCATTATGGAAGTATTTTTCCATATGTGTTTGATCCAAAAAAATGACCGTGGTAATAATGCTTGTAAAACGCCTTTGAACATGATTGCTCATGAAAAGGGCTCTATATAAATGTGGTATTATTATTATTATATATAAGACATATAGCCCTCACCTAGTTCAAGAACACTATCATTGCTTGATGGTGACTATCAGGTAATTATTTACACAGTCAAAAAGAACACCTTGCAAAAGAAATTTCAAGATGCGTTTTTAGGAAATCTTTATTGAGAATTGAAATTGATCAAGTTAAAATAAAATGTTTATATTAAACAGAATAAGAAAAAACCAAATGTTATTATTTCTATTCAACTTTTAGGTTTTTATAGTGCCATGCTTTCACATTTCTTTTCGCGTTTCCAAAAAAAACTTGTTCTGATGAAGGCAGAGGGCAACATTATTTATAAATATATTTTTTTAGTTTTCGCAGCTAAACTCCGAAAATGGCACAACAAAATGTGAGAAAGCTATTTAAGAGGCTTAAGAAATGAAAGTAACATCAAAGGAGAAAATTCAAAAGAAGGAGGCAGAGTACACAGAATTTGAAGAGGACCTGTCTGCTTTCATGAAGAGGAAGGACAACGCATTTTTAATAACTTTTGGTGTTGATCCTTTCTTTGATGTCATCAATCCATTTTCTACGAGGTCTGCTTCTCCCTCATTCAGCCTCGCTGTTTAGCGAAGGCCACCGCGGCACAGCAGCGCTTCTGTAAACTTTGCCATGCCATACTCTTTTCCCACTCTATTTGCTTCTTCTAGTAATCTCTGCAAATAATTATTACTACTGACTAAGAGGACAGTTTCGTCCGCATACCTAAATGTAATTGATGTTTATGCCTCCTATATTGACACCATTCAGATGTTCTACCTGTCCCTATATATCTGTTATGAGTATAGATTGAGCAAGGATGGGGACAGAAGGCATGTCTACACTGTGGTATACACAATAAAGTTTTACGCACACTTGCACCATCTCTTCCCAATCGGATTCAACAAGTTTACAATCAAATTTAAGTTGAGGTAATTTATCTCTTAGCTCACGCTTTAGTAGCATATCATGCCTTGCCCCCATAACTGTTTGAGGCGTTGTCCGATAAACAAATAGTAGAACATTTGAGAACTCTTTATGCCAATCTTTCCCTTCTAGTTTTGCAGTTCTAATTGGTTTAAGTATGGTTTCTTTAACCTTTCAACCCCACCATTTGATTGAGGCCACAGCGGTTATAGCAAGATACTCAAGAGAATCTTCAAATTCTTTGGACGCGAAGGAGGACCATTGTCGGTTTTAATACTCTACAGAAGACCATGCGTGTTAAACACACCTTGCAACGCTTTTATAACATGCGCAGCATCAGTTTTACGCAACAAAATAGCCGCTGGCCATCGGAAATAATAATTACAACCAACAATTTTTAAGTGGGTGGAATTTCCAACAAATCAATTGCCAAATCATTCCAAGGACCCTCTGGCAACTCTGTACGTTTTAAGGGTTCTGGTCTTGGGTGACCAGATACTAATTGACACGGTCTACAAGATCTAATAAAATTTTCATTTTCTTTCAATATTTAGGCCACATGACTTTGTACGGACCATACCTTGGTGTTCCCAGTGAGCCAATTCAAGTGCACAATTAACTAAGGTTCTTGGAATCACAATTCTACTACCATTCATAATTAACCTTCCATAAATTCATAAATCGTTTTTAGCACTTGTAAACCATGGATCATTACAATTTGACCAGTCTCTCGAAATAATAAGCCTCTCAATATTATTTTAAAATGGATCTTTCGCGGTTTCTCTTTCAATTTTACGAGCCGTTATAGCATTAGGTAGAGCATCTATTATCGCATTATAAGCAAAATCATTAGAATGAAAAAAACGAAAAGAACGTCCGCATAATTTTCAGAGCCTTTTACATATTCAATTGAAAAAGAAAAATTGTTGTAAAACAAATACCATCGCTCAATCGAGCTGACGGTGGTCTAGATTTTGGCTTTAACACGAATAATAACGGTTTATGGTTTGTCCGAACTACAAATTTAATTCCAATTAGATAAAGCTGTAATTTCTCACAAGCCCACTTAATACCTAAAGCGTGGTTCCCACTTGCGACGCAACGCAAGGGCGTAACGCAACGCAAGTGAATTGACCAATGACAAGCGATGGCTTATTCGCTTGTGATTGCTAACTGTCTATAACTTCGCTTGTCATTGGTTAAAACGCTTGCGTTGCGTTTACGTCCTTGCGTTACGTTCTAGTGGGAACCAAGCTTAAGGTTTCTCTTTCAAACTGGGAATATCTACTTTCAGTGTCATTTAATTTTCTACTTATGAAATAAACTGATTTCCAATCATTACCATGACATTTCTGTGAAACGGCACCCAACCCAAAAGGAGAGGAGTCAGTTGACTTGTCGGATTTCGTTTTCTTGTCGCTTTTCTTTTTATTAATTTTTTTTGTGCGATAACAAACTTCAAAATGGCTTGTGTTTCGACTTAACACAGTTTCTTGCAAAATGGCCTTTCAAATTACAGCGATAACAGAGCATCTCTTTTCGATCATTCTTGCTTTTACCACTGTTTCGTGCACCATGTCTATAATCAGTTTACATTAGACTCGGCACCAAATGTTGAAACAAACCTATTGTTATAAACAGCAGTTATTTCTAAAAGTTTATTTAAAGTTAGACTCTCTTGCCTCAAAACTTTGTTTTATAAAGTACTTTATCGGTTAATTTTTAAATCATTTTATCACAAACCTGATTATCCTCCTCTTCTTTGAACTCGCAATCCTTGGCCAAAACCATAACTTGTGTTGCAAAATTGTTTATCGTCGTCGCCATTATTCCACTGACCTGCAACATGCTGCATTAACTTCGGCATACTGAATTCGAAATCCTTGTCGCCAAAAATGATGTGATATACACAATAAACTTCAATCAAATAGAATGTGATATTCCCCTCGCCTATATCAATAAATTGGAGTCAAAGACTAGCTTTGTAGAATTATTCACCTAATTTGCTATAATACACAGTCAAATTAATCTTACTAAGAGTATGACCGATGACAACATTTCCAAAATTGGTATTAGTGCAAGAATATTTTTAATAATGCAAAGTACCAAAATAATGAAAAAACAATAATGATTGTTTTCTTTTTTTTTCAGTAAAGGACATAAAAGAATTCCTGAATTCCCAAAACCTATATGCTGGAGCACTATGTTGTAGGTCAGCTTCGCAGAGTGGGACTATTGAGCGAGCAAGGTGGCAAACTCATTCATGACAGTTTTAAGATGAAGAGTTGTCACTGGAATGAGAAACCCAGTCATAGCACTCTCTGTTGTTATGAAGTCACACCTCACCTCACACCTTTTGTGAACCGGAAATATAAAACAAAGTGGTTCGTCCTTAAAGTAGAAATTCCAAATCCAATCAAAAATTTCCGTCACTGTGGCATAAGCTCGTACCCAAAATTCACACAGTATGTTCAGAATATAGTGAAATGATCATTTCTTGATGTTGCGTTGTGCAAAATCCGGGAAAACATTTATGCACAATTTTTATCAGCCTGCGAATGCGACGAAGCATGACCAAAATTACGATACACAGTTAGCGCCTGTAAACAAATATACAAATTAATAAAGCTATGAAACCTATGGTAATTAACTGTTATAGCATAATCTAAGTATAGATATTCAAATATAATGCAGAACCCATACGATTTGTTAGTTATTGCCTCTTTTTTAAGTGGCAAAAAATATTCATGATTCTGGGCAATGTCAATTAGAGTAAGAAGAAAACCAATCATTAAAATGAGCAAAATCCATTTTGCATATACAATAAGATGCTACTTTTACTTTTTCAAACACTAAAAGCGTACCACCGAAAAGTTTGGGATTGGTCTGAATCGGAAAATATTTTCTTGTTTTTCCTTTCACCCTCACCCCAATGCAGGGCAGGATTCTCTCTGAATCCGTCGTGTGTGAAGTTTTTGAAACTGAATAAACATCATCCTCCACGACCTTTTATATTAGTTCACAGACACTTGCATGAATACAGAGTATTCAAAAGTCAAAATATTTTCTTGTTTTCCCATTCATATTTATATTATATAAAAAAGAGTAAATTTTGCTGGCTCTATCCTCTTGAATATCCATATATGTGCGATGTGCAAGGTTCATGAGAAACGACATCATCGATGTTTATCTTCGTTTCGTCTGAATACAGTATTATAATCTAAGGATCCTTGGAGCGTAGGCCTATGATATTATTACACAAAAGCATAAAAAACGATCGGGCCACAGCAATACAGTGACGAGGAAGTCAGAGGAAATCAAACATTCATTTTTGAACAAATATTGTTCGTTCAGGTCTCTTCAAATAAAATCAATGTGTTCGACATTTTGTCATTGTCATGCTGACACGGCTATAAGCCCACCCTGACTAATTTTCATGCAAAATGAGGTAGCCCACCCACCAATAATTTGAAGATCTACAGTAGGTGCCGTAATACATTATTTTGCATTTATTTTGTGATAGTCGACCTGTCTGGCAACTTCCATACTACGCATATTATAACCAAGCTAGGCTAATAAAAGCTAGGCCATAACAGGTCTAGCGGTCTTGTTCTGTTTCATCGTGGGCGAAGATCACTGCACACACTACGCTCGAATCACAAGTCGTCAAAACGGAAACCCCTATACTAGGCCCTATTTTGTATCGGCTGCCATAAACCGGCTTATTAAATTTCTTTGGTACATTTTTATCTAACGAACATTGTATACTTGATTTTCTGCTTGATAAACTCTTGTTCAATTGACATTTTAAATAAGATATTTAAGATAAATGACAAGAACTAGGCCTATATAACTTTAATTTTTCTGATATTCTCTCATAGCTTTAATATATTTAATGTATTTGTATACGTTGTATTGTAATTTTGGTCACGCTTCGTCACATTCGCAGTAAACATGAGGTGGGTAAAAAATTGCATATAAAAGTCAAATTTTCCCTTTATTAAATCCCAGATTATGCACGACGCAACATCAGGAAATTAGCTTTCCAATATATTCTATATTCTCAACATACTATGTTAATTTCAATAGGGTACGAGCTTATGCCATGGTTAGGGTGATTTTTGACTGTACTACACAAATTATCTGCAATCCACAGTGTTATCTTATCTGTATTGAATTGTTTTCTTTCAGATCACAATGAAGAATGGGGTTAGTAAGCCTACTTGATGAGGTACTGCTGTTGCTCTAGCCTTCAACCTGTCTAATAAAACTCTCCTCCTGTAGCTGGTAGTACTGTAATAATAAATGAATAATAATAATGAATGTTCATGAGTGTAATGGTACAAATAAAAGCATGAGGTGAAATATAACCTTTCCACTAAATGCCATTATTTGTACCTTTACACGTATATAAAACATTCTTTGTTTGTTTTATATAACAAAAAGATTACTGTCATTTGAATCAGATGGAATAAAAGGTAGAAAAATATATACATTAATAAAACAGAAATAGAATATTTTATATTGTCTCTTAGTGTACGTGAATTCTGTAATCCGATTGGTCAATATGTATGAGATATAATTCCGTATTACATGTTTCATGTTTCTATGCGTGCGTTGTTTATGTATTGTATTGTATTTTTATCGTTAAGTGCATGTGTAGTTGTGATTTCGTATATGAACCCGTGTTCGACAGTCCGTAAAAAAAGCTAATCGTAATTGTCAAAAGCTCCCTATTGTTGTGATAGCTAGAGGTCAAAATGGATGGAAGCTTAGACCCAAGTTTAATTAAATTTATACACAAGATACTGTAAATTTTTGTTTTTTTTCTTTGTCTCTTGTCCAATTGCTTATACAGTATGTGTACACTAAGAGATAAAATTGTTGCACCCTGCTTGTTCTTACGAAATACGGGAAATATCTACGTTCTGGTTCCATATTCCATGAGGCCGAAGCAGGGTGTAACTAATAATATTACATAGCCTATGTAAATACATGAACGTGATTGGTCGAATCTGCATCACATGACTACTGCTGCAAGGTTCGTAAATCGTATACGACCTCCCTGTCATTAAACATATAAAATCCAGTGAATTGACTGTAATTTGTGTGTGGCAATAAATAAATAAAAGTGGGGACTCGAAGATTAGTCCACATCATCACGAAACTACGTTTTACACGCCGTGCCAGATAACTTGCTGGAAAAAAATTCAATCAAACTATTTAAAATATGCATACATAGCAGCCTCATTTTGTTATTCTCCCTCTATATATGCGACAAAAGACTGTTTGTGATTGGTCGATACTCACGGTTGTAACCTGGTACGCATGGCGCGCTGATCATCCGGTAATTCGGCTTGAAGAAGATGAATTATTATTTATTCGGCCTACCTGATAATATTATTATTAAATATTAATTTTCATTTATCATTTATCTTTTTATTTCGGAATATCATGGTGACATAATATTATATCCATAGCAAAAGAGAGAAAAAAAAATCTTAATCTAACAGATCATAGAACAAAAACAAAGATATGTAAATATATAAAGTCAATGCAACAAAGCATTCCATTGTATGTGCATTCTTGACACATTAAGAACGTGGCGATTAATGGCCATGATTAAGGAATTACTACTTGCGTTCACACGATTTTTTAAACTAAAAACAGGTTTTTTTAATGAACTCATCAATTAATGTAGGCTTATTGATGGAAATTCTTCTGTTAATTTAAAAGACCTAGGCCTAAGTGAATATTTTATTATACAATGGAATCATTAATTAGTAATTATTTGTATATTATTCTTTGCAAGGTAAGGTGAATTATTATTACATAAATACTAGCTACCTGACCCATGGATATTCTACTTGTTTTTGGCTATGTAATATAACAGATATTTATTTATTTATTATTTATTTATTTATTACGGTATATAAAAAGTACAAAAGCAATAGCACATAGCTAATAATGTTTGTATTACGATAAAAAATATTGAAACGAAATCTATAAAAATACAACAATAAATTCGGGAAATACAATTACAAAATTTCACAATTATTCACTGTAATTTACAATATTATCAATCTTAAAATATATACACAATACAATACAATTGCACTTTAATTTAAAAAAATAAAAATTTTGCATTATATACTAAAACCTATCTGCACTGTTCTTTATTTGATTATCATTATTATTATTAATTGATGCGGTCTTCCACACAGTTGGAAACACCCCTTCGTTTAGACAGGTATTAAAGATTAAATATAGGTGTTGTGCTATTTCAAAAGAAAACACCTTAATGAGTTTCACTGGAATATCATCTGGGTGGCCAGATTTATTTGAGTTTAATTTGTTTAAACTCTTCCAAATTTCTCCATGGTATATTTTGGGGGGTGGTTTTGTAGGCAACTACGAGGGAAGTGTTTCCAATCTGAGTAGTGGAAGTTGTCAACATACTCTTGATAAATGCTCATTAATTTGTTCAGCCTGTTCTTCAACAGATTCACCATAATTATATAATTTAACATTGTCTGACTTATTGTTATATCCTGTAATGTTTTTAATTTGTTTATTCCATTTACCGGGTTGTGCATTTTTTAGTCCTCTTATCCTTATAATGTTTCTCTTTAGCTTTGTTAATTTCATATTGTACTTTGTTTCTTAGGCTTCGCCATAAAATTATATTATTAGATCTATATGCCTTTTGTCGATTTCAATCCAAGTCGGCCCTAAACCGTCTCGGCCCCAAGTCAAGTCGGCCCGAAGTCAACTCGGCCTCAAGTCAACTCGGCCTCACGTCAACTCGGCCAAAAAATAATCGGTCAACTCGGCCCCGTTAAAGTATGGAACGCAAAAAGTGCAAATGAAGGGATTGATAAAATAATATTTCTTCACAATTTTTTATCTATGAATAATTCTGACTTTTAATGAATATTATTATTTAGACAATAATATATTTAGCCAAAAAAATAGGAATGATTTCACCAACTTTCCTTTATTTACGTTTAATAAAATTTCGTAGCTGAGCCTCCCTGCACGTTTGGCAGCTTTTTCGATATCAACAACTGCTACGTGTTTTCGCTGACCCTTTTTTAAAAACGCAAATCATGGACAAAAACGATGTACGATCATTTTTTCTATGGCCAAATGGTGGAACGTAGGCCTCCGTCTTCGATTTACTAAATGCGGTACCTGCACGTGTTTTTGTAACACGCGGGTACTTCTATTCATATCGGCAATGAGTTCATTTTTTTATGATATTATTTAATTATATTAAATTTTTTATTCATTTTTTTTAAAGCGTGGATAGTAAGAATCATAATAATATTAAGCACTTTTTGCGTTCCATACTTTATTGTGGCCGAGTTGACGTGAGGCCGAGTTGACTTGAGGCCGAGTTGACTTGAGGCCAAGTTGACTTGGGGCCGACTTGACGTGGGGCCGACTTGACTTTGGCCGAGACGGTTTGGGGCCGACTTGACCTGCACCCCTTTTGTCGCTCATTGTCATGAACTCCCTTTACGTATGTTTCCGAGCGGTTGAAAATACTTTAGGAACTCCCTTGTGACATAAAAGTATACACACAAAATCCACAAAGTTGTAAAATAACTTAAAATGGATATGAAAGGGTTCCTAGCAATATCATTTTATTGGCTCAACGTGTAGATCAATCAGTTTTAAGCTTGCCATAGTCATACTTAATGTTTTGGAGGACGACAACGCCCTCAAAACGCCCCTGAGAAACCTGTGAAAAACTTTTTGTGACGTCACTAAAAGTTATTTTTGTATTACAGAGATAGGAATTTAGCAGTAAATCATTGATTGATGCAAAAGCATGGTAGTAATTACTTATTGCTTTGATATTTTTATTCTTGGATAAGTATGTTAGCCTAATCGAATAAAATTAATTCATATTATCAACCATGTTTTTTTTTAAACGGATTTTAATTTCGTTTTTCAAGGCCATCTTTTACGAAATTCATAGCCAAATGCCTATCTTGCTGGGTACACGGAGTTATTTTGCGCATGCGTGAGAATCACAGAGTCGACCACCTTGGCCTCTCTCTCGACCCTCCTCGCGAGCGATGTTTATTTCGCTATTTATTATACACGTATTATTGAAACATTCATTTTATTATTATTTCGTTGTAATTAACTGAAATTGATGGAAATTCGTCCACATCGTCTTGTTAACACGGGTGTTAACATCGTTTTGAAGAAACGGTTGGACGAGTAAATGGTGTTTGAAAATGCCATGGCCTGGAGCTAGCTAGGCCTAGGCCTTTTTAGTAGTGATGACTGCTGGATACGGTGTTTAGTCGCCCGGCCAGAGGTGAGCTGAGAGCGTATGCTCCTTGATGTATCGTTGAGGGTGTTAATGGTAGGCACAATTGTGTTACTGTATTATGTATATACACATTATTTATAAGTACGTTTATTAATATTGTTGTGTGCTGTAGTGTCCTGACTAACGCATTATTAAAATATTTTTTTGTTATTACATGCCACCCTACTAGCTAGTAGGCTAGGCAACACTGAATACTAAATATTATGATTCCCAATAAAATGAATAGAGTTGGATTTTTTCTAATGTAGTAATAAAGGTTATAACAGGCCAGGCCTAGTTAGGGGTATTTCAGCTTGTATCATATACAGTACAGTGTATACAGTAAATAAACAATTCATTTGTATTTTTACCTACCTACAGGTCTATAATTGGAGTGCAACTATGATAATTGATGGACGGGATAAGCAAATGTATTTATTGATTGGAATGGAAGCGCAAAGTTAGAGTCAAATTATAATATTAAGGTAACAGATACTGAGCATTGCTATTTTAAACTGTTGATCAAACCTACATAATACATTATACTAAATTATTATTTTGTTTTGAGGGCAGATAAACATGTGCTTATTCATTTTCCTTTTTCAGGTGAATAGAAAGATACCCAGCGTACTTTATAATAGATGCTACTTGGATCATGCTTGCACGATACATTTATGCAGTATACTAAGACACCAAGTATAGAATGAGCGCAGACAATTAAAATTACAGAACTAAATATTTATGAAGAATAGTAAAATATGCATAATAGAATTCTTTAGACGCGAGTGCTAGGGTTACAGTCATACTGTAACTATGGTAATGTACTACCAGACAGTACACTAGTAGCAGTGCATCATATAGTGTTTGTTTTTAACCATCTAAATGGGTCTGGGTATATAAACAAATAAACCACTACTGTACTTCTTTTTTTATTTATTTAGCCAAATACTATGTACAATGGACATTTATGAAAGAATCCATCTCTTGAATATGATGGAGCTGGCTGGTGTTGATAGAATTAAAATGTATCACTCAGGTCTCAAAAGTAATTTATGTCCCGTTTGAAAAATCCTGCTTGTTCCAAACTCATTATGATACATTTGTTCAATAAAATTCATTCCACACACTATTTCTGCCATATAATTTGATGTTTACAATTGTATTACTAGTACTATTATTACAGTTCTTCAAAGCCATCTCATGTACTGTTGATTCCATAAATCTGCAAAGATAAGACCAATAAATGGATGGAAATGTACTATTATTTTTATTCAATCCTACCTCTAGGCCCCATAGTATTATATTTTATGACTTGGTAACAAACAGAAAGAGGTTATTATTTAATTACACTACAGTTACTAACTAAACTATAATAATCCTCTCGGCCTCACCTCCTCTGCTCTACTTTAATTATTAGTATTATTATATTACTATATTAGTCAATAACAAAAGTCAGAGCCAAAAACAAGTTCAACACAAGCTTACCTTTTTTATTTACGTCGCCTTTTACATACGTCTACGCCCGCGCCTTGTCCACTTCCTGGAGGTTCGTCGGTGGACCGGCGACTGCTACTCTCTTGTACTGTAGGCCATGGAGTAACTCCATGTGTAGGCCTAGCCTACTACTACTAGCGAATTTAGAAGAAACTATAGTCTACTAGACCTAGCCTAATTTGTAGTCTGCGTGAGTGGTTTAGTGTGAGAAGTACAAATACACACTTTCTTCTTTTCACGTACAATCTTTGCAGACATAACTTTTTATTGATTTGTGAAATATCGATATTTTCTACGACTGCAGCAACAGGGAGCTTGCAACACGCGAGTCTCGTGAAGGATGGGTTTGTTTATTTTGTTTACACCACACAGTCCGCGAACGAGACAAGGCGGTGATTGGACTGTATTAAAATTCATTAACCAATCACAAAACGACTGCTGCCGTGGCTACAACCCCGGGTGTTTCAAACTCTAAATTTGACGATCTCGTACGTGCGTATAGAACGTTCATAAAAATTAAGATGGCGTGCCAGTTGGTCGGCCATTTTGCGGACGTTTTATACCAAAATTTAATTTGTTTATTTCTCAATTTCTACTAGGTATTTGAATCTAATTTTTTGTGTGCTGTTTATTAACATTAAAAGGATTCATACAAAGTCCTTTTTGTGAAATTTTAAAATCCTTTCATATCCATTTTAAAAACAAAGCTTTAATTTCAATCAACTTTAACTTTCAACAATCCAGTAAACAACAGCTTCACAATAAACATTTACAATCAAATATCCAACAACCTTATACATCCCTTGTATATACAAGATGTTCCTATCCTTCTAGATCGTTTTTTATACTTCTTATTCTATTGGATTACACTTTCTATTAATATCATATCTGGAATGTTCCTGATTGTTCTTATTATTTATACATGGTTTCTTAAATCAAAACATCTTATTCTAGAATGTTCATATTAAGGAATGGTAATTTATTACACTCATCAATCAATATATGTATGCGATAGTTCATCCTCGGCTTTTCATTATTTCGTCGTCGAATTACTTTTTGCGTAAAATGTTCTTCGTATTTTTGTTTTAGTATATTTTCAAGAATTTCTGCCATTTTCTCTCCTGATTCTGCCAAATACACCTTCTCCCATGATTCGCGAGTTATCCATTGGCCCATCGATCGAATACAAGATTCTCTGAATGGCCTTGAGATCACGGCTTTTGAGGCAGGCTTGCGAATTTGATTTAAAGGCTTACAGATGATAACACAGTTGTCACTCTTGCCCATAATGTGTTTATGGGTGTTTCGTAGACATTATCAACATCAGTAACAATTTTGTCCAGGCAATTTTGTTTGCGAGTTGGGAAAAGAACAACTTGTTTAAGTAAGAGATGGTTTTCTAACTCATCAGTATCAAATTCATTGAAGTCGCCTAATATAGTAAATGCTGCTTTATTATGTATTCCTCGAATCTTATCCAATGTGGTCAGAAAGCAGCATTGCATGGTTACACCTCGGAGGGTAATACACAGCGCATATACATAGTATTGATTCAATAGAAGATGGTACTTTAACCTGGATCCACACCACCTCAAGATCTTCGGGTATCACAGCTTCAGTGATGCTTGCAGATTCTATATGATTACAAATGTATACACCCCACCTCCTTTTTTTGGCCCGATCTTTACGATATACTTCATATTTACATAATTTAAATTTTCCGGAATCATTGGGTAGATCGTTAGTAAACCCTTTATATCAGTAAAATATAAGATTTGACATCCCCTCGGGTAATTATATTTTGCTTTCGAGAATAATATTTCCCTCAGCTGGTGCTTCGGGAAATATATATTCTCTCGAGCAAAATATCATTCCCTCAGGGATGTCAAATCTTATATTTTACCTCTAAGCAGGTAATATCTGTATAATATTGCATGGATCAACAGAATTTACTGCAAGTTACCATAATTATTTTTCATTGTTTTGTACACTTATTAACCAATTTTCATATTATATATTGTTTTGGTCTGAAATAACTTAGATTTTAACATTATGCATTATAAAAAATATAATTCATGAAATTATTTAAAAGCAATCAATCAATGGATATTTAATTATAAAGTAAGAAATGTTAATAAAGAATGCATATATTTATGGTCTAAATACTATGGTCACAATTAATTTAGAAAACACACGTAGTCCAACAATGATAATGATAAAGTAGTTGATTATACTCTTAACGGAACCTTTTGTTCAGGATATCCTTCCCACACCTTAAACAGTACTCAGGAAATAGTTATAGTGCCTGAATGTATTGCCTTGAAACATGTGCTAAAATATCAACACACAACCACGACACCTCATTGTGTGCACTTGTACCACACCAGACACACTCTCCAGGATCACATATGTAATCAACACACTTGCCAATACTGGCTGGGATTTGTTACTGGACATTTTTTTCACATGAACTTCATTCATCATGAAGGTTGTGATAGTTTTTATTTTTAAATATAATTTTTATTCTTGTATTACATTTACAGTAGCCTGTTATGTTTGGTTTCATGTTTTGTAATTCTATTTGGTTTGCTCACTGTATTATA
Organism: Antedon mediterranea; assembly: GCF_964355755.1. Lineage (NCBI taxonomy): Eukaryota > Metazoa > Echinodermata > Crinoidea > Comatulida > Antedonidae > Antedon > Antedon mediterranea. The sequence continues at coordinate 11,031,116 of NC_092675.1, forward strand.
CTTTTTTAATTTTGTTTTGGTCCTGAAGAAAAAATAGTACTATTTTATTTCCTTTTCTATATATTTTTATTTTTACATTATTATGTTATAATAATGCTCTTTTAAAGCATTTTTCATGAGTTCTAAAACTGTAAGACTTTCTTTCCCTACCTTACATTAACCAATGTTTATTTTCTTTGTTTATATAGTAATATGGATTTGTTTGGTTTAGTTATATTTTATATTACTGGTACAGTTCTGTAATATAAAACTCAAATAATGAAATTGAGCATGATTGATGACTCAAGGTTTTTATTGGAGTCATGAGTAACTTAAATACTTCTTTTAAATATAATCAGTACATATTTCCACTTAAATTTATTTTTTAATTTCAGAGCCTTCGATGTACACTGCCAGGGTGTAGTTGCGAATGTTTCAACCCCTGTAAAACGCAGCTAAGATCTTGCCAGTCTTGCCAACATGGCTGGGTTGCTCACGGTGAGTTTAACAGTTAATATGTAATGACTCATGGATTATATAACATTTCAAATGCTACAGCAAATTTACCCTCCTGTATACATATAAAAAATAAAAACCAGGATGTTCACAACATCTTTACTAATTGCTATTTTTGATAAATGATATTTGTAAATAAAGACGTGCGTTAAAACATGGAGTAATAATAGAACGAGTAATACAAAGAATGATTAAACCTCACTGCCAAAATCATGTAATAAAAAAGTTATATCATTATTACATTATATTCATATCCAGTTCAGTACCACACTGCAATTTATGACTCAATGTTTACAACAAATTGTTGCTAAAAAACACAAAAATCAATGGTCCTCTAGTCATTCATTTAAAATGTTATTATCAACTGTACAATACATAAGATAATAAAGAAATATACAATTTATGGAATGCTATAAATACAATACATTATCTATATAAAACAAATTACTGCTATATAATTCAAATTTCCAATTAATAATAATAAAAAAAAATTATATAAAATTTTAAATTCAAGTGAAAGGGGCAGAGACAAATAAACTACCATATCTTCCTTCTTCTTCCACTGCCATAGTTTTGATTTTCTATTGTAGAATGGGGCCGTTTGATTATTACTCCATGGTTAAAACAAACAAACCTGTATGAATTGTTGTTAAACATGAGGATAATTAACATGTAGTCTTTGATTGATAATATTATTGGTTTTTTTTTATGTCTATTTGCTAAAGACCTTAATTGCTAAACACTTTTTCAGAAGCTTCTTTCAGGCAAATTTTCTTTGTATACATTTGCTTCAATGTTAGGTTCCCTAATTTTTTTTTGTATGTTTTTTTTACTAATTAAAATATTAATTTGTTCACACACATTTTGGATAATTATACACCTTTTGTCAAAAGTCTTGTTCATATGTGTTGTCGGTCATAAGCAGTTTACAGATCTTGATGGTCATAAGTGAAATATTGTTACAATAAAACAATTGGTTAAACTATGTTTACTACCTCTCTTGATGTGACCAGCATTTAATATATTGAAGGCGCGATCATTTTTAGTAGAACTTGCTCCATTGAGAGTAGTTCATATAGACATGATCACTGTTAAACTGAGCCAATTTTATTTCTTTTAGTGTATAAATAATGCATGTTTTATTACTAATTTAGGGGAAAAAGTGGTTTATATCTCATTATTCGCATAGTAAATATAATTTTTGAAATGTTTATCCAGACAAACTTTAATATCAAATTTAAATTAATATACATTTTAAAAATGTTAATAAATTAAAGCTGAGATTAAGCACTTTCAATGTGGCACTGTCAACCAAAAAGATGGCATCATAGGTAGCAAATATACAGAGCAAACTTTCTTCATGTTTTATTACAGTTTATAGGTGGCACGTTGTGCAGTGATACCGGCTATAGTATTTGCGGTGCCAAGATCGATTCCCATCGGGGAAAATGTAGACAGATTATCTTTTATATATTATAAACTGACAAAAATCAATGCATATAACCTATACAGTAAATTGTCATAGTGACGAATTAAATCTAGTTTTTATAAATGATTTTTTCATGATGCCATGAAATACTACGTGTAGCAACAATACTTTCTTTGTACTCCATTATTTTGAAGGTACGCACATCTAGAATTAAAGAAATTGCCAAAATGATGTTGTTGATAAACAATTCAAGTATTTTCATAGATATATTTCATAGATTATTTATTTATTGTGTTTTAATAAAATTACAGCAAGTAGTCATATGACTCACAAAAAAAAACACACTTAAAATTAACTATAAAAAATGCAATTTAAAAAAGATACATCAATAAAGTAAATTTATCTATATGTCTTTATAAATTAGGCATATAAACTATTGTAAGGATGGGTGATTTTTTAGTAGTTCTTCTAACAATATTTTATCCTCTAACATACATACCCAGTGTGAAGGGAACACACATTAATTTTAAATCAATTCAAAAGATTTATAGCATCCTACAAAAAATGTGAACTATAAAAATTAAAATGTCGTCCAAGTTTCTACACAGGCCCCATGGGACTAAAATACATGTTCATATAGGTATTTAGCAGATCTCATTCGTTATTTCTGCCAATAATGATGTATTTCTCAAGCTGTATATGTAGAAAACTATTATTACATGTACAATATCCTGTCACGATGTACTCGGTGTGTCAATCATTTCCCATACGTATTGTTCACTATTTGATTTACAGGAGTGCCAAGGAGTGGCTGTGCTGTATTTCAAATACAGTAGTACTAAAAACATTTTTATACAATTCAATATGATTGAGAAGATGATTCGCATTCATTTAAGAAAATTTCAATTTAGTTTCTAACAATTTAACATTCAAGATTTTTATTAATACAGTAGGAAGTGAATATTGAGGAGATTTGTCAGAAAACATGGATAGTTATTAAATAACCTCATAAAATAACCTTTACTTACATTCCCATATTATCTACTTACGTTTTATAAAAGTATAATTATGTCATCAATATTTGAATTTTTTTTAAATACATTGGTTTCTAATTGTCTATAGATTTGTATTTTGATTTTGTTTTTTATGAGTTTTTTAGAATTTTCACGCTGCTGCTCTAGCCCGCTACGTCCTATTAGGACTTCTCAATCAGAAGCTAAAGCAAGCAGCAGTTATAGTTCTAAGGACGACAGTTTTGCGAAAATGGAAACTCCACTATAATTTATAGATTTCCAGCTGCTAGACTCAAAAACGTCTGGGAAAAGAGTCTATTAGGACATGTCATGCTAAAATTACAAATCCCAAAGCATTTCTGGTATTTATGAGTCCCATTTGACTGTAATACTGACTTTTGACTGTAATTCACTGTCAGATATTCATTGAATTATTATCGAAACAGTCCATTAAAGTTTTGTGTTTGTAATAGGATACTTCACACTTGAAATATCTAGGGTTATGAAGTGACCCCCAGACTTGACCTTAGCAATAAAATTAACTAAAGTGACAGAAATTGAGTATTCACTTCTGTAACAAAAAATAATATTTATTCACATATAAAAAGAGAAAAGAAACCCCAAAACCATTGTCTGACAGACAATTTAAGTATTTGTTGCTTTAAATTACATTTTTTTCAGGTAAAATAACTATAGGCCTATGTGACAATAAAATGACACATTCAAAAACATTTGAAATAAAAAATATTTTTCAATAAGCGAGCAGCGTTTTTTGTAAGAAATATTTCTTGTTTAAGTCTACTACTACCTGTAATTATCATTTAAATGAACCAAAGTAGCAATATTTAATGAATTAGGAATGCACTGCATCGATCCGCATATTGATAAACAATACTAAAAAGTTTAAAACCGCCATCGAGTGATAATTTAACAAGAATATTGTTTGATAGTATTTTAAAAATCAATTTTATTTGTTAGGTAAAACAAGTGCAGTAATAATAGTTAACGTTGATACTTTTTACTGCTAACAATTAATTTGATTAAAACATTGCTATTGGCTATTGCAATAAAAATTGTTTTATAATCACATTTTTGTATCATTTTTCTTTGTTTGTTTTGCTTCTGCTAGTGTTTGCTTGGTTGCTTTATTTGATTGCTTTCTCCACAACTTAGAGTACTTAAAGTATACCCACAATGCATGGCTAAATCATTTTTGTGTTACAAACGCAAAACTTCTGAAAGCAAGCATTTGCACCCAGGTTTTGATAAATTTAGCAGTTTTGTCTTAATTGTGATCTGTACTGCGATATTACTTTCAATACAGCTTTGGATAAGCTAGCATCGAGGGCACTCTTTCCGTCATTGCATTTTACCGGTATCCAGACAAGTGATGTGTTTGATATGGCTAGTCTACTTCTCTATGGTGCTCATGCCGTGCCGATCCGCTGTAAGATTATGTTGGATCATCTTTTCCGTGCTTTGAATCCTGTAGACATTAAACAAATTCTAGAGGGCCTTGGCTGGGATGAAAAAGACTATATGACTGGTTACATGTCCCATGTGAGTACATTTTTTTATATCTTAAAGCAACTTAATATAAAATATATTTTATGTATATTTCGCGTTAATGTTTTTTAGAAACACATGACAAGTTAAGCTTTTTTTTTCTGGTAATTTGTTACTAATAAAATGGAAAAATGCGATTTAAATCTTGTTTAAAGATGTATTGTCCCCCAAAAACATGAAAAATGAAGATTAATTAAATCAGAATTTGAATAGGTTATTTTGTAATTTTAATAAAGTCTATCACTTCAATGGAAAAAAAACAAGGCAGCCAATTTGAATATTTTTTGCTTTAAATTACATTTTTTTAGTTCAAATTTTTATTCAAAGTGGAAAACTATTATGTGACATTAAAATGGAATATTTTGCAACAATTTTTTAAAGAATTATTTTTTCAGAGGGACAATACATCTTTATACATTTTTTTATCTAAATATACATAAAAAAAAAGTATATACTGTAAATTATAAAAAAAGTTCCCATATTATTTTATAATGCAAATAAAAGTTTATGGCCCTCCTAAATAACAAGCCCTACCAAGTATAAAGTTTAAATTACATGAAAAAAATATATATATAGTGCTAACTGCATTTTCTTCATTAACATTTTTAGAACTATTATTTGTCATCAAAATTGTTTGAATATAAATGTTTCAATAATTGTGTCAACATTGCCATCTTATGTAAGGGAAAACATACAGTTCTAGTTGATGCAATATAGTGATATTGACACATTGAAAACTCTCAAAGCTGATTACAGTAGGTACCATTCTTTACACCAAAATCTATAGGATTTGCGGAAAATGCAGTATAGTACTATTTACATATCCAATTTCGGTCATTTTACACCTTATACAGGCAGTGATTGCTATTTATGGAGCACCCATTAGTTATATTATTCATAGTGGGTATTATACTTGTTTAAATTCTAGGATGATGATGGAAAATTACGGAGATTGTGGCAGAAGACAACAGACGAAGAAGAGTTAATAATTCTCAACCAGTTCTTGCGTTTCTCTGAAACAAAATCAATGGCAGAACAAATGATATTTGAGATACAGCAACAGAACAATAATAAAAATTCAATACCAAAAACACATAAATCTAACCTACAAGACTTTATTACAAATCTACGAGCATCAAAACGTCAATCTTCAGACATGCTTACAAGCCAATCTGTGTCGTGCACATCTAGCGATCAGAGAATGGACTATGGGGAGCATGTCTTAAGTCCTGCAGAAGCATCAAAAGTAACACAGTCCTCCACTGAATATTCAACAAAACATTCCAGTTTGTTTTTAGATAGAATCAGTTTTCCATCACTTGTTCATAGTAAAGAACACAAAAAGTACTCTGATAAAATTCCATTTCCCCACAAGAAGATGAGACTGAACCACACAACACCAAACAAGGACTCTCAAAGACCACAGTATTGGGACATTGAAAGACATAGAAGAACAAAAGATGGATCTGTTCCTGGCCAAGTTATATTTAGGCCTGGTATGTTTACACCTGCCTTATCCTCCTCCATCAAAAATACACCAATGGTATGTTTGCCATCTAAGGTCAATATGCCACTAACTGCTTCTGATAATTTTCATGGGCCCATTAGGAAAGATGAATTGTTACCAATTTCTTCAGTTAGCCAAGGTTACAATCTGCTTTCATTATCTCCTATAACAACAGCTAAACAGATACCAGCTCCATCATTGAGCTTGCCGTACACAAAGGAGACTCTACCATGCACACGTTTTCCAGATGAAAACGTCAATAAAGGTGATTCTTCATTCTCAGAGGAATCTTCAAACAACGAAGAAAACTTTTCAAATGATATGTCATCACCAAATACAAATTATTCGGAGCTTGATGCAAGTATGGAAAATTCCTGGCACATGAGTAACTGTAGTAAAAGAGTTCTTTGTAATATTTGTCAAAAGTGGTTCTATGATAAAGGAACGTGGAAAATTCATTTTGGTGCAGTTCATTTAAAAGTCAAATATCACTGTACTGTGGAAGGATGTAATATGACTTTCAGCTCAATACGTAGCCGTAATCGGCACAGTTCAAATCCTAACCCAAAGATACATAAAAGCGAGCCAGTACACAGAAAGGCCTACACTCGTAAACAGCAGGATACAGGCAAAGTTCCCATGATTGAACTTCCCAGAAATACTATAAAGCAAGCAGGTTCTGATTCCGACGAAAGTTGTAATGATGAGGAACAAATCCATTTTAAAAAAGACACTTGCGTTTATTCAATGAAATGTAACAATGATCTTGAGGATTTATCCAAGGATGAACCAACACAGCAGGATATTCAAATGCCTTCTGAACAATTTTGTAATTTAGCACCACCACCAGTCTCTAAAGTATTAACCCTCTGTGGACTTCCCTTTTCAAAGCGCTATATGCAGACATTGAAAACTGAACCAGAATCAAATAACGATGAAAGCCAGGCAAATAAACGAAAAAGCACTGTCCCTGTGAAATATAAGAGCACTTCTACTGTTCATGAGGAAATGGTTGATTCAGGTACAGAAGATGAAAGTCAGAGCTATACTGATGTGAACAATGGAGCCGATGAGGCTCCTACTGTAGATGTATTAATGGAAGTTGACAAAAATGAATTAAATGTAAGCACCAAGGATGTAAAACCAATGTTGATGAAGCAACATGTTGATGATGGTAACAGAATAGAACCTGTATCTCCAACTCTTGCCCATGGATACGGAGTGACAGGTCCACTTCCTCCTACGCCGGACAGTTCAGATCACTGTCATGAGGGAAAAGTATCAGACGATTTCCAATTCAACATGGTTTCTCCAAAAGAAAAGAAAGATGCACAACACAATACTTGGCCAGTACTTGAGACACATGATCAGAAAACTCAAGACATTTTACCAGGTAGAATTGTTATTGAACATCCACCCACTGCTAAAAACGAGCAAGGACTGGTCTGTGAATTATGCTCAAAGATGTATTGCTCTGAAGAGAGACTGAATGCTCATTACAAAAACATTCATTTAGGCGAAATGCTTGCATGTACTGTGCGTGGTTGTACAGCAACATTTCCTTCTGTACATAGTCGTAATAGACACAGTTGCAATCTCAAATTACATAGTGATCTTGTCGGTCTGGAGAATGACACTGGACTTAGCAATATCAATGACCTTAATAAGCCAGGTCATGCCCACAGCAATCCAAACCAAACTGTTAACCCTCCTTAAATCCATCCTTGAGTGAAAGCATTCCAAGTTACTAAAACAATTATATTATAGTATTTATAAATTTTCTTCCCTAATTATGTATTAATTAGTATTCTTTTTTATTGCAATAACAGTTTTTGTGAATATGTATCCTTGTATAACTTAAACATTCCATTTTTTATATGCAATGAAATAACAGTATGTGTACACATCATTGTTTTCTTTGATGCTTCTATTTATTTATCATTAATCATTAAGAATGTACTTAATTAAACATTTTCTTCATTAAATATTTATAAAAATATTATTCTATAATCCTGAGATTGCGCACAGAATTAGAGTGGGCTTTATAAATAATAGTAGTTGATATTTGTTGGCCAATGAGTTTATTGGAGTTTTTCTCAATATTCAACAATTTGAATTTGTAATGGAATAATTAAAGTACCATGCGAGTCGGTCATAACTCATTTTGATTTCACACAATCTGTTTACGAGATACCTACTCATTTATATCAAATATTTTATTAACTGCAAATTTAATACCTATGCAAACTATGAATTTATTTAAAAAATTAAAATTATATTATAAAATGTAATTATAGCCATATGTTGTCAGTATAACAGATTTCTAAAAAGACTTCAACACATCTTTTTGTATTCTATTTTCAATTTTGCATTTATAATATTTTATAGGCAATATAGTGTGCTATCGTCAACATACAAAGATATTCCATAGAAAAAAGTGAGGAGAAAAAAAAGAGATGAATTTAATCCTTGGGGTGGGTAGGCTTTACCTACTGATACTGATAATTACAGTTTGAAACAATTAAGCATAATGTTGTAAGTGCGTAGAGTTGTTGCCAAGGGGTTAGTTGACTTTATTAATTAACCCAGAATAAGTTTTCCTAGTGAAATAGTTATCCTAGTGGGGTAATTGTCATCAATGGGTATAGTTATCCTAGTGGGGTAATTGTCATCAATGGGTATAGTTATCCTAGTGGGGTAATTGTCATCAATGGGTATAGTTATCTTAGTGGGGTAATTGTCATCAATGGGTATAGTTATCCTAGTGGGGTAATTGTCATCAATGGGTATAGTTATCCTAGTGGGGTAATTGTCATCAATGGGTATAGTTATCCTAGTGGGATAATTGTCATCAATGGGTATAGTTATCCTAGTGGGGTAGTTGTCATCAATGGGTATAGTTATCCTAGTGGGGTAATTGTCATCAATGGGTATAGTTATCCTAGTGGGGTAATTGTCATCAATGGGTATAGTTATCCTAGTGGGGTAATTGTCATCAATTGGTATAGTTATCCTAGTGGGGTAATTGTCATCAATTGGTATAGTTATCCTAGTGAGGTAGTTATCCTAGTGGGGTAGTTGTCATCAATGGGTATAGTTATCCTAGTGGGGTACTTATCCTAGTGGGGTAGTTGTCATCAATGGGTATAGTTATCCTAGTGGGGTACTTATCCTAGTGGGGTAGTTGTCATCAATGGGTATAGTTATCCTAGTGGGGTACTTATCCTAGTGGGGTAGTTGTCATCAATGGGTATATTTATCCTAGTGGAGTAGTTATCCTAGTGGGGTAGTTGTCATCAATGGGTATAGTTATCCTAGTGGGGTACTTATCCTAGTTGGGTAGTTGTCATCAATGGGTATAGTTATCCTAGTGAGGTAGTTATCCTAGTGGAGTAGTTGTCCTTGTTCTAGGAGGGTAGTTGTCTTTGTTCTAGGAGGGTAGTTGTCTTTGTTCTAGGAGGATAGTTGTTGGGGAAGTAGTTGTGCTAGGAGGGTAGTTGGTTTGGGTGGTGGTTGCTGTAGAGGGTAGGGGTTGGGAAGATTGGAATTTTTTAGTATATTCAAGGAATAATTTTCAAAACATCTACATTGATATCACATGCTAATACTAATAGTAATTTTTAGAAAATATTGCTCCTGCTATCCATACGAATCATTGGTTTAATACAGAGTTGGTTACAAAAGCTTTATGTATTTTAAGATTTGTGTGTGCTTCTAAAATAAGTTTTCTAAACATATGTTTGCTAGCTATTTACTCTAACAGAAAAACCCCAATATGTTACCATACCATACAACTAAATTTTACTTTGATAGAATTAATCTTTCAACTAGATTTAATCATCCTTAATATAAAAAAGGGGCCATCACACTTTCAAGCCTGTAGGTGAATTTGTTTGCATGAATTGAAAGCTTAAGCTTATACGCATGAGTATTCATATTTCCATCTTCCAAATCCCTTTCTGCGACAAATTCTAGATTGACTTCAGAAAAATTAGTACTTTTGGAACGGTACTTTTTGCAAAATGAAGCAACCAATCACAGCTCAGAGAATGAGGTGTCACATGATCATGAGCACTCAGCAGATGTGTGGATAAAAATGAAAATTGCAGCTATTCACTTTTGTAATGGGAGAATAGCCTAATTTATTTTTTCACTGTGAAATAAGATTCCTGGGACTAAATTTACCTAGTGGAAAACAGGCTATAAAATTCGATTAAAAGACGATCCTTCCTCATAGTGACAGATCTAATACAAATAATTATCTCGATTAAGTTTCTCGATGACAATGAACTTTATGTTCATGGTGATAGTACCATTTTACAGTTTATTTAACGGTGGAGGGAAAAGATTTTCTTTTGTAGTATTCTGATTGAACGGTTGAATAAATATGATTTTGAATACTGTTTTTAAATTTAATGTTTTTAACGTCTTGTTGCTTGCTTGTTTCACTAATTAGGTATTTGGTGCATTACAAATTTATTCTTTTATAGTTTGTCTTTGGTGTTGTTTTTTAATAAACTTTGAAGCAGTATATAAAATAAATTTTACATTATTCCTCATTATTGCTTTTGAGTGTTATTACCACCTTTGATGTCGTTTCATATTGATTCTTTATTTAATTTAAATGAGCAATATTTCAGTTTCTCATTTGATTAACGCTCACGCCTAGCGCATTTGTAAGTTTCAAGATGCTGAATCAAAACTGGCTTGCATATGTCCAATACGGTGAGATATTTTACTTGCCTGGAATAATGGCTACTGTACCTTAAAAAAGAGAGGGTGGTTATGGTTCCCCAACAGATTTGTTTCCTAAGAAGATTTAACAATCCATAAGTATTTAAAATTGCCACACGTATTCACATTATTTATTTTCCCACAGTTATAAGTCACAGGTGTTTACCGGCAGAAAAAGTATGATTGTTTTTCTGATCATTGCACCCAAGATACGAATGTCATAAATGTATTTCATTAAATTTGTTTTGCCAAAGCTGTAATACAACACTCATTACTAACCGGGGTCCTCTCCCTCTCCCCCTGTCAGATTTGGCCCTGTTATAAGTAGAACCATCGAGCCACATACGTTAATACTACTGTAGAACCTGCAACTTATCATGCCACACTTTTTTTTGTTAAAATAAAATATATGAAGTGAAACTATAATTAAGAAAGAAACTAGATTTTTAACAAGTTTGTACAATCCAAGTATGACAAAACAAGTTGTACAATGTAAACATCTCACAGAAACCAAACAAAGGTTCGAGATTTAATGGATAAAAATAAGGATGCTATATAATAAAATAAATAAAGCGTACACTTTTTATTTGTTTGCTAAAATTGCTATTTGATAGGTTTTACATCTGTTAAAGTGTATTTTTCACCTTTTTGATTGTTTCAATAACGATTTTTCCCCACCATAAAAGGGGACAATAGTTATACTACACAGTAGCATTGATCATATGGAATCTCCTTGATTTCAGCTCTTTTATATGAAGGAAATCTGCTTTGTTATTTAGTTTCTATAACGTAACCACAAATCTGGATTCTCAATTACTTCTCAGGATGTTATTATTATTTCTGTTTCATTTTAACTTGTCTATTCTTTATTCAAAATGTTTATTTTCATTTTTGTATTTAATAAATTCATACTTGAGTGCTTAACAGTTACAATTTGAGATTTGTATACACACAATAGATGAGTCATCTCACTTAATCAGAATACCTGACACCAAATTTTCCCAGTTTTTTATTTTAGATAATTCTGTTTGTTAAAGAATACTGTAGAGTGGGCACTGATATTCCTTACAACATTTAATCAGCTTTCCGTTTGTGTATCAAAACTGTTCATGAGTTGTTATTTGTTAATCCTAAAAAAAATTGAATCTATTTTATAACACGCCTATAGATTCTGGTAACGGGACGATTCGGCCCCGAGACGATTCGGCCCGGGACGATTTAGCCCTGGGACGATTCGGCCCGGGACTATTCGGCCTGGGACGATTCGGCTTTGATATGCATTTCATAAAAAATAAGCTTTTCTCCCAACTTTATTTTCAGAGAGACGATAGGGTAGTACTACTAGGGATAAAGATGCAATAAAGCAAACATTTTGAAAACATTGTCGAAAATGATCATTTTTTAGTCATGCGAACGATGTAAACAAGTTACGCCCTCTGTTGGCCGCTTGGCGAATGCACGAAATAAACAAGGTTTCCGAAATTGAATATAAAATTACGTTTTTTTAGTAATTTATTACAGTATATATATTATATCAACATTGTCAATATCAATAAAATAAGGATTGATAAACACCTTTAAAAACTTGATAAATACCCAAAAAAATAAATATGAATTTTGTCTAAGGTGAGACGTTTCGGCCCACAAAGTGGGATGTTTCGGCCCAAAAGTGGGCCGAATCGTCCCACCAAAAGTGGGCCGAATAGTCCCGGGCCGAATCGTCGCAGGGCCGAATTGTCCTGGAACCTAGATTCTTTTCATTTGACACAATTGAGTAATTTCTTTATCAACTGCCCTGTTATTTTCATCACACAGCTCCAAAATATTACAACATTCAGAATTGCAGATATAACTTTTAAATATTAAACTAAACAAAAGGTTTACGAAAAATTAATTAAAAAAATATTATAATAACTTGCAACCAATCTAAAGCCTTATCTCCCTGTGTGCAAAATCTGCACACAGGGTAACCCCACATTTTATTTATTTTCATTTACTTTTTGCTTTTCATTTTTTTTATTTATATTTTATATTTTTTACTAGATGCATTAACAGAAGAAGAAGTATTTAAAGTGAGTATTGGTATAATGATATGACGTATTGGGAGTTCTACTACATACTAACAATATAGACAGTTTACAAGATATTTATAAATTTTGATAATATTAATAATGATTAATAACATAATACAAATTAAAAATTGCGAGCTGTGACATATATAATTAATCATTTGACTTGAATGCTGATCACAAATTTTTAATAATAGACCCATTCAAAGCTTGTTTTTTAATACATTTTTAAAGAAAACCAATTAACATGAAAATATGTAATATAATATAAATTACATTATATAATCTGAAAATTTGATGTATATGTTGACGATAAACAAAATTCACCAAGTTTAAAGAACCAATAGCGGATGAGCCAGCTCAGTGAACTTGAGTTGCTGATCGAGTCAAGATCATGCAACACGCAACAGTTACCCAACGATAGGCTTGTGGATAAAAAAATTAGTACAATTAGCTTGACAATAAATTCATTCATTCCAGCCACAATCAACAAACCTTTTAAGGTTTAAAGGAGGGAAGAGCCAGGACCATTCCCCCCAATACAATCCCAATCAGGTACTTTGTTACTCAAACGCCAGTCTCTCCACCCCACCTCCTCCCAACACACTCCTTACTGGGTGATGTGTTTAAGATGTTTCCAGTACAAATTATGTTGAACCACTCCCAACCCAACCCCTCAGTGGCAGTTTTCAAATCAAATGTAGGGTAAAACATTCTCAGTAAAGTTTTAGTCATGTAGGCCTAAACCACTCTAAACTCCCAACTTCTCCCCAGGGATAATTAAAATACTAAAATTTCCTACTACAATTCTGGTCAATTTGATAGCCACTACCCTTAGCCCAAGCAAAAATCCCAACCATGCCCTCAATCCCAACTCTCTACCCACCCCCGCGCTCGGGTAATTTTTTAACCTTCCCGGTACAATTGCGGTCATTTTGATACCCAATGTATGGTTTCGTGCGATAAACCAACGTACAAACTCTCTCACTTATAATATAGATATTAAACAACAATCTTATGTAGTCACGTTGACAACAAGTATAAAAGGTCACTTATTATAACTATGTTAAATCGGGCTTACAAACTATCGTCGACCCACCAGCAACGTACAAACTCTCTCACTTATAATATAGATATTAAACAACAATCTTATGTAGTCACGTTGACAACAAGTATAAAAGGTCACTTATTATAACTATGTTAAATCGGGCTTACAAACTATCGTCGACCCACCAGCTTTTTAATGATGAATGTGAAATTCTAAGGAAGATTTTTAAGCGTCTGAAATATCCAGATGAACTAATAACAACAACCATACAGAACTTTAAACCAGCGGAGAGCAATAACAACACTGCAGAAGGTGAAACAGATTTATCCGAAATACCAGTGCGAATCATCCTGCCATTCAAAGACCAGAAATCTGCGAACTCCGTCAAGCGACAACTATGCCAACTAAGTCACAAGATAAACAAAAACATTGTCCCTGTATTCATAAGTAAAAAAGTTAAAGATAACATTAGGAAAGTCGAAAAGAAACCTACTATTATAAGTCAACAATGTGTTGTGTATAAATTTAAATGTGACTTGTGCGATGCAAGTTATGTGGGATATACATGCCGACACCTCTACCAACGCATTGTTGAACATAGTAGATGCTTAATAGGACAGCATTTGAAGGATCATAACGTGATTGTTAATCCAAGTAAAATTAATTCATGTTTTAGTATACTTAGGAAATGCAAAAACAAATTTGACTGTCTTATCTATGAAATGTTGTATATCAGACAATTAAAACCTAGTCTGAATAAACAAAGTGACTCTGTAAAAGCTAAGCTTTTCATTTGACAAGATGTTAGACAATAGGTCTTTTGTTATTTAAACTTTGACCCTTGGCTTGTGCTACTTAATTAGTTGTTGTTTTATATTTTATTCATTGGACTTGATAATGACCCCATGATGGAGTCGAAACGTCGTTCTCTTTTAAGCGTTATTTTTATATTATGTAATCTTATGTAGGTTAGAAAAAAAGGATCAAAGAATGGGAGATCGTGCCAATATCCACGCTGTGATTGCAACGACTATATATCAACATGCAGAGGTATGCAAGCCTCCTGGTTGGCAAAATGTGATTCATGCAAACATTCAGACAGTGATCATCGTATTCCGACTCACTTTGACTTGCTGCGTTCACATAATGCTAGACGTGCTGGAACAACGCCATGCATTGCTTGTGTATTTGATTGTCAAGGGTTTGGAAAACCAGATGATAGGTAGGATCCTTATTTTTTTTAACTAAAACTAAACAAATCTACTGACGTTTCACAAACCAAGGCCTTATTTCACCCTCCAGCTCCTAAATACTGAATGTGCTAAGATTGCCAAGGCAGAAAATTAGACATTTAAACAAACATTTCCAGTAAGATCTACTCCAAATTTTTGTTCTTCAGAATAAAATAGTTGTAAAACCTTTTTTTGATGTAGTCATTTTGGCAGATGGTATAAACCACAAGCGTTGTTATTGCTATATTATTGTGTTCTTTAACAAATATAAATTGGCTTATGACGACACCAAAGTTCTGAGTACACACAGATGATTGCTACAGTCTATTGCATTGTAGTCTTTTGTCTGATCATGGTACTGAGAGAGTGATCCTATCTTTTATAATCTATGTTATCTTTCATTTTAGAAATACAGTAGAGTCATTTTATTTATAAACTAGGTAATACAATGAATGCAATTTTTAGCCCACTCTAGTATGAGCAACGGCGCCTATTTTTTTCAGAAAACCCCAGAATTTGTTATATGTATTTGCTGTATGAGTGCAATTTCCAGTCATCTAGAGGTGTAATTTTCTAAATGTTCTCATTAATGGTTGTATTTCTTATTTTGGCACGTTTGCACACGATACTGTTTGTGTAAAAGGGAAAACCCCGGTCTATACCATATTTACCATTTATTAGTGTATAATGGGGAGAAGAATAGGCCTAAATTAGATATTTTGATACGTAGGCACGAAATCAGAATAGTTGAAATGTGCTCATAAATCGATTGAAAAGACCTAACATTGTTCAGAGTGCAGAGCTTCCAGGGTGAACAGGACTTCAGAGGGAATCGCACCCTGGATCACATCGGGGCCCCTGACGAACCCTGGCCCCCAGCCAAAAATTATTCACTCCAAATTATTCAATCTTTTATTGGTTCTCGCGCTTTACTCGCAAAGTGCTCAGTATTTTTTCCCCGCTCACAAAGTGCTCAATCTTTTATTTGTACCCCTCGATTCACTCGCAATGTGTTCAATCTTTTATTGGTCTCCCTTGCGTCACTCGCAAAGTGCTCAATTTTTTACATGTCCCCCTCGCATCACTCGCAAAGTACTCCATCTTTTATTTGTCTCTCCCCCCCCCCCTAGCCTTTGAAACGGATCTGCGCCATTCATTAGAAGAGGGCTTTAGCAGCGAGTTTTCTATGGAAACAGATCATTTATCTTTTCTTCCATCTTTAGAATGATTTTCCACAAGCTATATAAGAGGGGCAACATCAATCAATATTTTTTTTTAAAGTCTTTTTTATGTAGTGATTTTTAGGTAGCACTGTAATGGCCTAATAGTACAAGCAACTAGGCTTACCTTATCAGTCTCGCTTTCCTAATTAATCACACAATATTCGTTAAGCCAGCCAAGGGTAAATAGTATAGGTTTGGTTCCGTGTCCAAATTCCTCTTGGTTTCCTGCTTCAAATAGACCGGATCGGGCGGCATCAAGGTCCCACTTTAACATCTGCATACCCCGTGTATGCAAATCAGGCTATCAGGGCAACGCCCTCATTCGGCCGAAAGGGTGGTCTGTTTACCCAGCGGGCGCCGTTAACAACACTTACATCTTATTTTAATAGGATAGGATACAGTAGATGGATGCTTTTTTCACTCATGCTCAAATTCCATATAAATGCCTAAGTTCATGTTAACATCCTTTTGGAACAGCCAAATATGTTATGATAACATATATCATTCTTTATTATGATGTATGTGGTCTGCAAAACAATAGACAAAAATAAAAATTTGCTGACAAAATCAGTGTCATTACCTGTACTTTACATGCCTAGGCCTACACATCAATATATGTTCTAGGATTGCATAGTCATGTTGTCTTATAGGGATAACGATGCAAAATTAAAACCAAATTAAACATTATCTGTTAGTATGTTGTATTAATGTTACAATAAAGAAAGAATTACGAAAATCTGACTTGTAGTTTTCGAAATATAGGGTCTAAAACATCGCCAAAAGTGATTGTTTTTAGCCACGAAAAAAAGTAAAACAATTTGCGGCCTCAGTTGGTTAAAATAATTACATATAATTACGTTTTTAGTAATTTATTTTATATATCGCCATTGGAAATATCAATAAAACATGTTATTAAATGCTTATAAAATATATAAAGTTGTTTAATTAACGGAATTTGGACAAATTCATTGCTCTAACTTTGTGTAGTACCGATCAGAGAGACCATGTGACTTTATCGTAAACGCGCAAGAAAAAACATTCCGCTGCCGGTGATTCGCATTCATCAATAAAATCAGCCAGAATCCAAAATCATTCAACCGTGAGCAATGCCAATCCCGGGAAAGCCCAGCTTTGATTACCTTACGATGACATCATATCACAAAATGGTGGTTTTGTAGTTGAGCCTCGCGGAATATTCTGTTCCAAAAATGAAATACATGGATATTTTTTATGGTATGTGTGCTTTTTCTTTAAAAAATTTGAATAATAAAGGCCTCATATTGAGAAAAAACCAGGGCTTTTGGCACTTATAATAAATATATTTTAGAGAAAAAAGCACATGGCATGTGGAACTATATAATCTTAGCGTAGGAAGACATACAAATCCCAGGTCATGAGAGGATCAATAGACCGGGCGCCCGAAAGATTTATTCATGTGAAAAGATACAAAAGGTTTGATGATGTAGTTAGGTGCGTGGGCGAGATGCAATATTCGACATTGCTGCCGGGTCACAGCCTGTACATGGGGCCTGTGGGGATCATAACATATGGGGGTAAAAATGCATTTATTCATGTGAAGCGATACAAGGATAAACTTTTTTGGAAATCGTTCGCAGTGGGCTACTAATAATTACATCACCAATGACAGCAACTTTTTAGGGCCACGCCCAAATGGGTTTATTCATGTAAAGTGATACAAGGTTGAATCTTTTTTTAATGGCAGCAGTACATATTGGGGATGACAAAAACACCAATGACAGCAACTTTATCCTGTACATAAGCTCAGACAGCAGCCCTAAAGGTCCGCAGTTTCCCCCTATTCGGCTATATACTCGGCGCGTACGTCTTCTTATGGCGTTCAGCTGAGTTAGAAATACGTGATATGGACTCGGACTGACAATAAATACACAGTAGAATGCTAAAACAATAAATAAAGAGAGCAGTTGTTTCCTGTACCAAATCATCAAACATCAAACTCTTAGGAACTCGCCCAAAATGGGTTTATCCATGAAGTATGAATCATTTTTGAAAAAATGTTTTTTTTTCTATTTATCCGGTACACAGCAGCTCAAATGCCCGAGGCTCCATTCGTGATCAACAATGTTGATAATACAAACACATTCACGAATAACGAGTGACTTTTATTTTATAATTGAAATATATCTTTATTTTGGAATAATAAATAACATCAACAAAAACACTTAAAATAACCAACAGCAGATTTGTATTTTAGGGTAACATTTTGAACAATCAATATTATATCAAAATCATTATTTCGATCAAAATAATATAATTTTAAGAATATTTTTCAGATAAACTAAATAATTACACTCATAATGATCGACACCGGTACCGATTATTGTACATTATTATTATAACTCAATTTAAATATTGTATTGATTACACACTAGACACTAGTGATATGTCTATATGAAAAAAGGCAACGAAATCTAAATTTGCAACATTTTTTAACATAACATAAGATAATAGTAAAGTAAATAATAGTTCGAATTCAACATAAACAGAATTGGTAAGGTATAGATTAGACTATCGATTGCACCCTATTTCTGTATTTTTAACTCAATTTAAATTAAAAAAAGTAACCGTTTTCATGTGAATTAAACTGATAAAAACCAACAAAAAACTTAATGTGCCAACATTTTAAACATCGTTACTTGTCCATAATGGATCGACTACTGTATCGATTACTGCACGTTGTTTTACTTTAACTGAACCAAAGTCAAATTTTTAATTGTTACTGTACTAACATTAGACAGTGATATCTGATAAAAGGCAACATTGTCACGAAACCTTGCCAATTTAGTTATACAGAAAACAATTACAAATTACTTTAAGAGCTTCTATCGTTATTTTAATTATTTTTTTTCCTTTTCTTTTAAACATTTATACCTCAGGCTCAAACGAGCATTCATATGAAGTTTCACATTTAACCATTCAATAATATCTAATAAATAAATACCCGTTAACAATAAACACATAAATAAATATCTTACAAGCTCCCTTTACTCCCTCAATTATCTCTAGAGATGGCCTTTACCCCTTTCCTAATACTCAAAACCCAATTAAATACAATAAACAAATAAATGAATACAACAATAAATAAATAATTACTTCTATTCCAAATACACTCTACCCTAATTCCCCTATACGTATACTTGCATCATCGTTACACTTCACAATATTATTCAATTAATTTCATCCTATAAATCTCGAATTACCCTCTTAAATTACTATCCCCATTCCCTATGATCCAATTAATACAACACTTTCTCTATCTCGTCTTATATACTTCGATTATCTTCTAATATATTTTAGCCACTAATTTAATCAATTTGTCTTATTTATGTTCGTTTCTTTTTCACATAATTATATAATACTCGTTAATTCATAATTCAGTATCTATTCCATATTTATAATAACAAAACTTTGTTTCACACTATTTCTTAAATTCGTACGTTATTCTATTCTTTTCCACACATATAATATTCGTTATTTCATAATTCATCTATCTATTCCATATATATAATTACAATAAAGTTGTTTCACAATATTTCTTAAATTCATATACTATTCTATTCTTTTCCACACATATAATATTTGTTATTTCATAATTCATCTATCTATTCCATATATATAATTACAATAAGTTTACACGTTGATAATGCCATGTAAGTTCCAATCAGGTGGCTATTTCACACACCAGTAGCCGTTGTATATAACATTCCACGCATTATTTCTGTAACCATCCTTCTTTTCTTTAACGTCTTTCTTTAATGTCTCCAATTCAATGGTGTGTCGTACTAGTAGTAAGTTTTTCCTTTCCGTCTCGTTCAATTCCAATATCGTTACTATTCCGTACTCTGGTTGTGTTGTGTTCTGGTTGCCAGAGTCCTTTAGTTATAAATTCAATTAGTCAATCTGTTCTTCAATGTAGCCTATCACTCAATTAACAGTCGTAAAAAGAGACCTCAGATTAGAAATTAAAGAGTTATTTATTACAAGACTACAATATCGCTGAAGTGTGCATCAAATATCTATATCTCTTACTTTGTGGTTTTCTTTATTTTCTCCGCTTAGCAACTTATCAATACAACAATAGTAGTTTGCCACACCCAATCAAGAAATGCAACACTCAGCTTACTCCCAACTCCTTGTTTCAACCTCGCGCCGTTCCCGCACACACTTTATATACCAACCCATCATCCAATAAGAGACCGCTACGCATGAATGACCCCCTCATACGGTACAATGGAACAAAAATTAAATCACTTGTGACACTATACTTATAAAAAATTTTATTTTTTTATTATTCAATCACTTTTATGTTGGTTCGGTGGGGTTTGCTATGGTTTTTTGGAGGTTTGCGGGGTTTACCAATCATTTTTGACCAAAAAATGATGTTTTACCCCAAAAATAAGTTGTTAAATGTAGAAATTTAATTTTTTTTTTACATTGATATACCCAGTGGGTTGTACACTACATGATTCAATCACTTTTATGTTGGTTCGATGGGGTTTGCTATGTTTTTTTGGAGGTTTGCGGGGGTTTGCGGGGTTTGCGGTGTTTAGCAATATCCGTAATATCTGATAAAAGGCAACATTAATAATACTGGACCAAATTAAATATCGTTACTTATCCACAATGGATCGACTACTGTATTGATTATTGCACATTATTTTTCTCTAACTGAACCCAGGTCGAATATTTTACATGCAGTGTAACTATCGACACACTGTAAAAGCACAATTGAGCAAAGACATCGAGGTTACTGGCTCTATGCATCAAATAACTGAATATTGTACATTCATCATATTCCATTACTAGCTTAACAGAATACACGATATAATAAAACCAATAGCGTCATTTATAAATTTGATTATATCACACTGTAATGATACTGGATTCTTCTTGCCAACTATCTATGGATCAAATAGTTCAGTATTTATATTTGATATATTATACAATATTTACCGGTACTTCAAAACTGTACTTCAAAAATGTTTTATGTAAACGATTAAAAACTATTAAATCAGCCGTAATGCATAATCTTTTGAGTTTCTCTATTCGTCATCATCACAGTCACTTTCACTGTCATCACTCCAAGGTTGGTCATCATTGATTTCAGCTTCAAAATCTATTATTTCAAGTTCTTCATCATCACTTTCTTCCAATATCCCTGCATCAGTATCGTCAAGTACTGTGTTTGATTCAGCACTTTGTTTCGAGTGTGGATCACTAGTCAACGTATCTGGTAGAGCATTTCCATCAAACCATTTAGGTACATACCTTCCATCACCATTATCAACCCATCCATAGTTTAGTGGGTGTAGGTTTTGTGTTGGCTGAGGAGTATGAGCGTGTCTCCACATAATAGATACATAGTTTGCCCTCAACAGATTCTGGGTGAGTGTGATTTCACATGGTGACAATGACGAACAGTTGATCTTCTTGACTTTCTTCTTTCCAGTTGTCATTTTGCGAAACGATTGGTACCTGGCCTCATTAATACTATTAATGCTTTTAAACCCATCTTGCATACATAGGCAGTGACTGCGGGTTTTTCCATCCTGTCACCACAAAGCGATCGCAATGCAGCAACATGTTTCTTGTCCTTCACTAAATATGTAAATGGGATTGACTTGCCTTTGCGGTAAAATGCCGAAGTGAAATCACACCTAGTGAGTGCGTGAAATGCAATGAGCGCCTCACTTAATCCATCCTGCTTCTCTTCGAGATCTCTGGACACTGCTGACACATTAATCATACGTCGGTTGTTTGCCGACCCATAGTCAATTAGGATAGTACCTTGACTTTTTGCTGCAAGACCTATTAGAACGACGAGGACATCTGTATCCGATGATCAGATATTTATGTTCCCGTCAGTTAGATAAGCGTGGAATCCTAGCAGCGTGTCTGCCTCTTTATGGTCCCCTTGGAATGCTGTTGGTTTGTCTACTATTAACTTCCCGACTAAGTTTACCTTGAGTCTGACGTACTTTCCACCATACGATACATATAACGTCTTTCTCCTAACAATCTCTGCATAATGCTGGTTGGTTATCTCACGTAGAATGTACTGGGCAAATGCGTCTTTAAATTCCCCATTTTTTAGCAGCTCCGTACCTTTCTTGTGTTGTTGTTGCACTGCCCCGGTTATTGTGAACGTGGATCCGGTATCTTCCGTTCCTCTCTTATGCCTTTCCACATCTTTTATAGATGGAGTAACATACTTGTCTAGAAGTAGATGGACAGAATTTCCAGCAGCTGAGCATACCTTGATCATGATATCTGTAATTATTTTGCCATATGTGGATGAATTGTCCATTTCAAGTCCATTATCGAAAAGTATTGCGTCGATCACCGGATCTGGGATGTCATTCTGATTTGGTATTTGCGACTCTAAAATCTTGGTAAGCGTTGCCTTCTCTGTTTTTGTCGGAGTACCATCAGTATGTGCGATTGAAAGCGGTTTATCAGTGATAGGGAAGCACAGGACCTAGTGTAAATCAATGATAGTCATTGAAAGTAAATATCCAAATGCGTCACAAACACCCTCAGCAGCTCCAAGAGCCTTTTTGTCTTTAGATGGTTTGATCTTCATGTTTGCAGCAGCAAGATTTCGAACCTTTACACGCTTGACCGTCTTCAATAATCTTGTGTCGTTTGCCATACACTCCTTGTGAAATACATGCCTTAGCTTTGCTCCTCGCTGCAGTGTATCGAGTAGATACAAACGGGTATCCGGATTAGCAGACTTCCCTGTGGCAATGTTGAGCAATTTGGTTGGTGCTTCAACAGCAAACGGATTACATGTGTTGTGTAGCATGCCTAGTAGATTATTTACATCGCGGTTATCCCGTTCAATCCTCCGCTTACGTAACTGGTTAGCTGGGGTTTCACCAGGCTGGATGCCACACATATCCTTCATCTCAGATACAGCCATACTACGTTGAGTAAGACAAACACACCAACGGCGAAATGCGCTAGCCGAATTAAAAAAAGAGGTTATTCACTTGCCGAAGATGCGGCGTCCCTGTTAACCGTTTGCTCTAGGGATATATCGATTGCACTTCTGGAGTATGTCTTTGTGGTTCTTCAGGTCGAGAAAGTACCAGCCTCTGGTTCGATGTGCTTTAGCTTTTCTACATACAGTGTCCCCCATCTTGCGTAATTTGGCCTGTTTAAACCAAAAAACACTTAAATCAGCGATTTCCATGTATAGGTCCACATTATTTGTCTTCACAGCACGCTGTAATTCGCGATATTGCCCAAAATGCTGCTATTTCGCCAAGTTCACCTTTGATAGTACGATGGAAGAAATCTTCATAGTCAGCAACCATCTTTTGGAAATTCTGACTTTCGGCAATCTCGCGTTGGGCCTCGATGTCCTCATTTGGTACTGCTCGAATCGTTTTAATGACTTCATCATGCTCATGAACGTGGTCGATGTCATTGTTAAGAAATTGTTCAAACAATGCCTTTTCAAGTGCCATTGCACTCAGTTGATGAATTTGAGTACATCTGTTGTATAGCTTTCCATGTATGAAACCGTTTAGTGAACCTTCTGTAAGTATATATTTCAGGCCAGAATCTGCAATGTATGTTCCAACAGCTCCGAAAAATGCCAATTCAATGTGGTCGTATGTGACAGGATGGTAAGACATTCCTGTTTCATCTGCAATCTTTAGCGATCGAACCATAGTCTCTTGTACAACATCATTCCTCGTAGGAGGTTGAGAAATTGGATCCATGTAGGCAATAACAGTGAGAGGCAGTGGGTCATTAATGAATTGAGAGTAAACCCCATTGAATAGGGGAAGTTGTTCGTTAAGTGATTTAGCTAGCCACATAAAATCAAGGTGCTTTGTCCTTATAGCAGAATATGTTATGTCGGATTCATTCATCGAGTCTTGATTAGTACTTTCAAATTGGAATGTAGCCAGTTTCAGATTTGTATAGAACGGCGGTACGGTCTTCTCTGCTCCATCAAATTTTCTTCTAGGTCTTCCAACAACTGAAGTGACTGGTGCCTCATCTATAATGGGTTGCTGTTGGATTACATTTTGATAGGCGATAACGACTGTGACATGGAGTTTACCATGATGTTTACCATCCAGTGTTTCCATGTTTAGATCGTAATTGTCGCATGCAGTTCCTGTGATAGATAAATAGTTTATTATCATACTATATTCATTGAACTCAAATCAACAAAGCATACATATTTAAATAATCCATGAGAAAAATAATAGTACTCATCATTTATCAATTATTTATTAACACTTACCTGTAGCCAATATTCGTTGCAAGAGCAGGCCAGCTGGTGTCTCTAATTTTGAGGATGCGCATGTGTAGGCGATCTCCGTCTCTAAACGTTTACACTCATCTTAACTAATGGTGTGACTAAGTCTATTCAGAACTTTGATTGCTCCTTTGGATCCAATCATTGATGATAGGCCAAGCCCCAATGAAGTACTTTTCCATGGCCTAACAGACAGACAAATAAGATTCAACCTCGTATCGCTTCACATGAATAAAGAGGGAGCTGGTCAGCTGCAGCCATTTTGCTTTTACCATGCTGCCGTTTTTATAACAATCTTCCTCCATTTTGGTGTCTTTTAACTCTTGTTTAATTGTTTCCGTTGTAATTTGTTTTTATTGTGTTACGTGATGTCAAGCCAAGTTTGTACTGTTGTTGTTTGCCGTTCTGCTGAATTGATATAAGCCTAGGCCTAAGCACTACCTGACCATCGAAAACAGGAGTTACGCCCGACCGGTAAAAGTGGCATATCGCCCTACAACTACTATTAAAAAAGTTTAGCCTAGCATGATCGTCGAGAGCTTGAACATGTGTGTCCGGTATACCGAAAGTGAACTATTAGGGATTAATCCAGCAAAGATAATTAATGGACAACCAAGATTAAACAACAGTAATAATATTTACGAACTGTCGGATATTTTGTTCAGACATTTAAAATGTTTAGGCATCTTGAATATGAATAGATCGCGCAGAGGAGGTAAAAGAACAAGAAGACATAGGCCTATAACTGCTATTATTACTCGTAGAAAACTCGCTTTATACAAGCCAAAGAGGAGCTGCTGGCTAAGAAAAATTACGCTTCGAACTAACTCGCGCCTAGAAGATACCGGTAACAATAGACAACATTTCCATCATGCTCTCCCGTGTCACTTGTCTACAGACTGGATGAACTTGAGGTGCTTATCCGACAACATAACATTGATATTGCAGTCATCACTGAAACGTGGCAAACTAAACATCGAACCGACAAAAGAGGTGGTGGCGTTGCCATCTACATAAGAGCTAATATTGCATCAAAAAATCTATCTAATATTATAGTTCCTGAAGAACTCGAATGCCTTTGGATTTTTGCTACTGTAGGCCAAAACGACTGCCAAGATCAGTTTCGACAATCATCATATGCGCTGTTTATATACCTCCTAGTTCGCCTAATCAAACCCTACTAATGGATCATATTACGCAATCAGTTGACACATTAAAACTTGTTCATCCTGATGCTGGCTTTATAATTTTAGGTGATTTAAACAGAACTAATGTTGAGCCAATTTGTCGATCTCACAATCTAAAACAAATAGTCAAGGAACCTACTCGAGGAGATGGGGTGCTTGATCTTATTGTGACCAATCTAAAAAGTCAATACGACTGTCCAAAGATTTATTCACCAATGGGCACCAGTGATCACAATGTGATAGTCCTATCACCGAAAAGAATCCTAATCAAGCCTGATCCTAAATCAGTGAAAAAAAAGATAACGCAACCCATGAAGGCAGCGGATATCCAAAGATTCGGTCAATGGATTACGACTTACAATTGGTCTGATGTATATAATTGTGATAGTGTTGAAGATAAAACATCTATGTTTTATGAAAGCTTAAATGTTGCGATTGATTACTACTTTCCAAAAAAATCAGTAAAAATGCATGTGCGTGATCGACCATGGATGACACCTGCAATCAAGAATCTGATAAAAAAGCGCCAGCAAGCTTTTGCGACCAGAGCAGGGGTGGCGCCAGGATCTTCCCGACGCGGGGGCTACATTCCCCGACGAGGGGGCTATGCGAGCGAAGCGAGCATCACTAGGCTGGGGGCCAGGGGGGCCGCCAAGGGCCCCCGGTGGGGTCCAGGGGGCGAAGCCATCGGAAGCAACGCGTTCTAGCGTCATTTGAGGTCATTTTAATCAGATTTAGGGTAGCCATTTTTTCCATTTTTTACAATGCATAGGCCTAAATAAAATACTGCGTGCAAAAAAACGATGCGCGATGACTGTTTCAATCCATATTTTTCAATTTAAAAAATAAAAGTTCAAAGAAAATTTAGAAAAATAGAGTTGGAGGTCCCGGAAGTTGGACTTATTATACTTCAAAACATGAAACAAAATATATAAGTCCCTATCAAGGTTGTGACTGAGCTAAGAAATGTTTGAAAAATAGAGATGTTAGGTCCCGGAAAATGGACTTCTTGTACTTCGAAATATGACCAGCTTTATTGTTGGGGCTGAGCTAAGAAACTGTTTAAAACTAGAGCTGCAGGTCTTCAAAAAATTGCATTTTATACTTCGGAAACATCAGGCCTAGAGGCTTAAAAAACGCAAGCGTAGACCTTTTTCAGTCGGGGAAATAAGTTTATTCCTCCCAAGTGTATGCGTGCGTACCATCTGGACTTCCGAGTGGTGAGAAATTCATGACATACAGGACATTGAAAATGTAATAACTTAGCTATAATAAGATGTTGGCTAAGCGAAAATGGCATGTTTTTTTGTTTAGTAATGGATGAAAAAATTATTTTAGGTTCCCCACGGTACAGAAGGTTACTTGTAAATTAAAAAAATTGGTGAATATACGAACAATTAACGTAATTCGTTTTTGCTGTAGTGTAGCGTACGTCGACGCAGTACACGACGTAACCGTCAGTAAACTTCGCCTGGAAAATAACTACAGTACACATTTTGGTCCCTCTGGATGGAACATGATATCACGCGTCTCGACCCAACGTTGAACGATTCGTACAAAGGGATACCGCCAGACAAGTGCGAACCTAGCTATTGTTTAGTAGTAAGTTAGATCGCTGGCAATAATGAATGCATATATAGTGCATAATATCACTCTGACGTACTCTCACGGTCAATGAAACGTCGCGGTTTTCTAGGCGCTGAAGCTAGCTACGAAGTGAACGCGAACGCTTTTTACTGTATATTATATTCCCCAACAAAAAGTACCCGTGTTCCCTTCGGTAACCGTCGGTAAACTTCGCCTGGAAAATAACTACAGTACACATTTTGGTCCCTGGATGGAACTTGATATCACGCGTCTCGACCCTACGTTGAACGATTCGTACAAAGGGATACCGCCAGACAAGTGCGTACCTAGCTAATGTTTAGTAGTAAGTTAGATCGCTGGCAATAAATGAATGCATAAAAGTGCATAATAGCTCTCTGACGTCGTACTCTCACGGTCAATGGAACGTCGTGGTTTTCTAGGCGCTGAAGCTATATGAAGTGAACGCGAACGTTTTTTACTGTATATTATATTCCCCGACAAAAAGTACCCGTGTTCCCCGACGGGGGGGCTAGGCTCCCCGACGAGGGGGCTAGAGCCCCCGTAGCCCCCCCCGCTGGCGCCACCACTGGACCAGAGGAACATCAAATGTATGGAGATTCTACAAAAACTGTGTGCAAAATCAAATCAAATCGTGCAAAAAACAATATTACAAAGAAAATATTAGTAATCTAAAATCATCTGACTCGAAAAAATGGCGCCAAGGTATCAAACTACTTTCAAATAAGCTTAAACCACAACCTACCATTTGTGCCCCAGGTGTTCCGTTAGATAATTTGGTTGGCACGAGCAATGCTATCAACTCCTTCTTTGGTGACATAGCACGCAGCAGACCCCCTATCGCCTTAAACAAATTACCATCATTTCTACCTGCACAACAGCCGCCTTGTGTGTCGGAGTGGGAGATGTATCTAGAACTTAAGAAAGTGAAGGTTGGAAAATCTCCTGGACCCGACAATATTCCAAATAAAATCTTGAAGGAATTTGCATGTGAGATTAGCCAACCAATAACGCATATTTTCAACACATCCTTAAGCAAAGGCATTGTCCCCGGCTTGTGGAAGGATGCCGTAGTTGCCCCAATCGCAAAGGAGAAGAACAAAAGTATTGTGAATGTAAATAAATTGCGCCCCATATCTCTAACTTGCACTCTTGCTAAGATAGCAGAGGGATTCGCATCCCGCTGGTTAATTTCGGACATTCATAAGAATATTGATAAGCGACAATTTGGTAGCCAAAAAGGTTGCTCTACCAGCCATTATTTAATTGATTTATTAAATGTATTTTTTTCTGGTAGTAATACACCTAAGTCCTTGGGGAGGTTGGTTTTGACCGACTTCTCCAAGGCCTTTGACAGTGTGGACCACACTATTGCTGTGAGCAAGCTAGTTAAATTAGGATATAGACCAGAAATCATAAGTTTTGTTTCAGAACGTACACAAAAAGTGAGGTATAACTCTGTCTTGTCTAATAGTGTTCAATTAAACTGTGGTGTTCCCCAAGGAACCCGACTAGGAC